>NC_091960.1:30088953-30183953 GCF_031021105.1 Erythrolamprus reginae | reverse complement strand
CTATTCTATTCTATTCTATTCCATTCCACTCCACTTCACTTCACTCCTCTCCTCTCCTCTCTCTTCTCTTCTCTGCTCTTCTCTTCTCCCCTCCTCTATTCTATTCTATTCTATTCTATTCTATTCCACTCCACTCCACTATACTCCCTCCTCTCCTCTCCTCTCTCTTCTCTTCTCTTCTCTGCTCTTCTCTTCTCTTCTCCCCTCCTCTATTCTATTCTATTCTATTCTATTCTATTCCATTCCACTCCACTTCACTTCACTCCTCTCCTCTCCTCTCTCTTCTCTTCTCTGCTCTTCTCTTCTCCCCTCCTCTATTCTATTCTATTCTATTCTATTCTATTCCACTCCACTCCACTATACTCCCTCCTCTCCTCTCCTCTCCTCTCCTCTCCTCTCTCTTCTCTTCTCTTCTCTGCTCTTCTCTTCTCTTCTCCCCTCCTCTATTCTATTCTATTCTATTTTATTCCATTCCATTCCACTCCACTTCACTTCACTCCTCTCCTCTCCTCTCTCTTCTCTTCTCTGCTCTTCTCTTCTCTTCTCCCCTCCTCTATTCTATTCTATTCTATTCTATTCTATTCCATTCCATTCCATTCCACTCCACTTCACTTCACTCCTCTCCTCTCCTCTCTCTTCTCTTCTCTGCTCTTCTCTTCTCCTCTTCCCTCCCCTCCCCTCCCATATTCCATTCCATTCCGTTCTATTCTATTCTATTCTATATCTTATCTTTCATTCAAGAGTTCAAAGTGCTCTATATACCATTCCCTTTTTTTCTACTGTTCTCAACCATACCCCTGTGAGGGTTGAGATTGGATTCAGCAGCAATGACTGAGTGAAAAAGTACCCACCACACAGATAGTCCTTGACTTACAAGACTTCATTTAGTAACCGTTTGAAGTTGCAATGGCTCTGAAAAAAGTGATGTAGGGTCGTTCTTCACACACACGGCCATGGCGGGGGTCCTGTGCTCACACGATCAGCATTCCGACACATGGCACCCGACTCACGTTTATGACTCTTGCAATGTCCCGGGATCATGCAATCCCCTACTGCGACCTTCTGACAACGGGAGAGCCAGATTCACTTAACAACGGTATTACTTGTTTAATAACTGCACCGATTTGCATAACAGTGGCAAGAAAGATTGTAAAATGGGGCAACATTCGCTTAATAAATGTCTCGCTTAGCAACAAAAACATTGAGCTCAGTCGTGGTCATAGGTTGAGAACTATCTTTAATAGAGCTTAATGCTGGGGTCAAAAACTAGGAAAATGGAAGTTGAAGGGAAGGGAAGAAGAGAAGAGGAGAGGAGAGGAGAAAATAGGAAAGAAGAGAAGAGAATAGGAGAGAAGAGAAGGGAAGAGAATAGGAGAGGAGAGAAGAGGAGAGAAGAGAAAAGAAAGAATAGGAGAAAAGAGAAGAGAATAGGGGAGGAGAGAAGAGAAGAAGAGAAGAGGAGAGGAGAGAAAGAATATAAGAGAAGGGAAGAGAATAGGAGAGAAGAGAAGAGGAAAGAAGAGAAGAGAATAGGAAAGAAGAGAAAAGAAAGAATAGGAGAAAAAAATAAGAGAATAGGGGAAGAGAGAAAAGGAGAGAAAAGAAGAAAAGAGGAGAGAAGAGGAGAGAAAGAATATAAGAGAAGGGAAGAGAATAGGAGAGAAGAGTAGAGAATAGGAGATGAGAGAAGAGGAGAGTAGAGGAGAGAAAAGAAGAAGAGAAGAATAGAGGAGATAAAGAATATAAGAGAAGAGAAGAGAATAGGAGAGAAGAGAGGGGAGGGGAGGAGAAGAGGAGAGAAAAGAAGAGGAGAGGAGAGGAGAGAAATAATATAAGAGAAGAGAAGAGGAGAGGAGAGAAGAGAAGAGGAGAGATTTTTTTATTGGCCAAATGTGATTGGACACAGAAGGAGTTTGTCTTTGGTGCATATGCTCTCCTCGACCCTGGCATTTCATAAATAATTTTAGGACAGCTTTGTGTTACATACATAAAATATGCTCGCCTGATTATTGAATTGACTCTTTCCTGGGTTTGCACAGGACACTGAAGTATGTAGCATCAGACAAGAAAGGGTCACACAAACTACTAATCCACAAAAAGAACCCCACCCCTAACCCAGTTATCTCTAACCTGGCTTTATAGCCTGTTGAGAAAATGCTGCCATTAAATTGTGTAGTAATTGACTTGCTGAAATGTGGTGCACAAATACAGCCATTGATTGATTTATTCCACATCCTGCATTCAGCCGTAATTATAGTTCTTGCTCAAACCTATTGGCTGGACTCAAACAATAAATTAGGCCACCGTGACCCCTTTTTCATCCTAAACTACTTACGAGGTTGGCTGTGAATGATGGGTTGGAGAAAATCCTGAACCAGAAGAGAAAAGGGTCAAGGGGGTGGGGGGAAGGCAGAAGAGTCAAATGCCATCATCATGCAAATGATATGAATCACGTCATTTGCATGTCATTCTGAATGTGTGGGTTCCATCCATTCCCTCTAAAGGTGGGATGCAAATGCAATGATTGATTCAGCTGTTATCATTCCTAAGGGATTGCAATTCGTCTGGAATACAGCAGCAATCCTATCCCATAACACGTACAGCCTTTTCCTTATGGTTAAACAGGGGCTTCTGGTGAGCCAAAGGTATCAAGGTCCCACTGAAACAGTCCTTCAAAATCTCTCAAGAAACCTCATCCAAACCGCTTTCCGGGCACATTGGAATAAGTCCATGGGGTAGAACAGATGCTGCCACGGCATCACATCAAATGTAGCTGATGAATTGTGTGTGCATGAGTTGTTCCTCCCCATAGGAACCTGTGTTTGCTTGCTTGGCAGTAAAAAGAGGAGAGGAGAGGGCAGGGGAGGGGAGGAAAGGAAAGGAAAGGAAAGGAAAGGAGAGGAAAAAAGAGGAGAGGAAAGGAGAGGAAAGGAAGGGAGAGGAAAAAAGAGGAAAGGAAAAAAGAGGAAAGGAAAGAAGAGGAAAAAAGAGGAAAGGAAAGAAGAGAAAAAAGGAGGAAGGGAAAGGAAAAAAGAGGAAAAGAAAAAAAGAGGAAAGGAAAGGAAAAGAAAAAAGAAGAAAAGAAAGGAGAGGAAAAAAGAGGAAAGGAAAGGTAGGGAAGGGAAGGAAAGGGGAAGGGAAGGGGAAGGTAGAGGAAAGGAAGGGGGAGGGAAAGAAGGGAAAAGTAGGAGAAGGGGAGGGGAGAGTAGAGGAGGAAGAGAGGGGAGGCTTGACTTGTCTGGAGCTAATGCTTTATATCTGTCACAATCGTTATGCATTTTTGCGAATAAAAATATCAGTTCTGAGAATCCAGAGGATAGGTTTTGTTCTTCTTTTGTTGTTGTTGTTGTGTTGTTTCCTTATTCCTTGCAATATTATTCCCTTTGGTATTCTGGATCCAAGCCCATAAAACATAACGGGGCACCAGAAATTTGGTTTGCATAATTTATCACTCAGCAGTCCAGATAGCATCTGATAGCATCTTTATGTGGGCTGACCGAAACTGACAACGTTAAGGATTAGCTTTAGACATTCACCAAACTCTTCCTTAGGTAGGAGGTTAAACAAACAGGAGAAGAAGAAGAAGGAAAAAAAAAAAGAAGGCAAACTAAGAACAGGTTGACCAAGGCATGGTGAAAGTCAGCGGCCAGAATCACAGGCTAATTAAGACATTCACCTAAATGTATTGACTAAGTCCCACTTAAGGTTTTGGAGCTCTGCACTCTAGGGCAGTGTTTTTCAACCAGTGTGCCGTGGCACACTAGTGTGCCGTGAGACATGGTCAGGTGTGCCGCGAATCGCAGAGAGAGAAAGAAAACAGAGAGAGAAAGAGAGAGAGAGAGAAATAAAGAGCAAGAGGGAGAGAAAGCAAGCAAGAGAGAAAAAGAAAGAGAACGAGAGAGAAAGAAAGAAAGAGAGAAAGAGAACAAGAGAGAAAGAAAGCAAGAGAGAGCAAGAGAGAGAGAGAGAAAAAAGAGAGAGAGAGAGGGAGGGAAGGTGGGAGAGAAAAAGACATAGAGGGAGGGAGGGAGAAAGAGAGCAAAAAGGAAAGAAGGAAGAGAGAAAGAAAGGAATGTAGAGAGAGAGAGAAAAAAGAGGAAGGGAGAGAAAGAGGGAGGGAGAGAGAAATAGAGCGAAAGAGAGGAAGAGAGAGAGAGAGAGAATGTTTTTGTCCAAACTTTTTTTACCGCCCCCCCCCCCCCAATGTGCCCCATGGTTTTGTAAATGTAAAAAATGTGCCGCGGCTCAAAAAAGGTTGAAAATCACTGCTCTAGGGAGAAGGACCAAGAAAGGGAATTTGCTGTGATGGCCTGGGGTGACAAAAATAAGCACACTTTACAATCACTTTCAGGTCTAATAAATCAGCTTCTCAGTTTCAAAGCCTTTCAGATAGGTGGACTTCAACTCCCAGAATTCCCCAGGCAGCACATGCCCATTGCTGAGGCACCTGGATTTTGATCACGTGATCATGGAAACACTGTGGCGTGTGTTTTGTGTTTGGGCCTGGGCCAGCCGTTGCTCCCACAGATGGGAGAGACGCGGCACAAAGTGAATGTGAAAGCCTGACTGACAGCCAGGAAGGTGAGGCAGACAGCCAGGAAGATGTGGCAGACAGCCAGGAGGATTCAGCAGACAGCCCAGGGGGTTTGGCCTGCAGTCCCTCAGATAGTCTGTCCTTGCTCAGTTCATCTGCAGATCAATACATTGATTTACGTGGCCGAAGAGCTATGCAAAGAAGGGATTGCTTTAAGGAATATTACAAATCATGATAGGAGCACCTGGGTTGGGTGTGGTTCCCTTAATGAGGCCTAAAGGGATAAAAAGGGAACAAGGGCCAAGGCAAACTGTGGCTGTTTATCTGTGTTGTTTTGTGGTTCCTGCTTCGAAGTTTCTGTGCTGTTAGAGTTTTCAACCCAGCTTTGTCAGACAAGTGGGAGGTGAAAACTCTGGGACTTGCTGTTTGCTTCAAAGATTCAAAAGGACTCCTGAAACGTCTTTGCTCATTCCAGGTTGTTTTGTTTGTTTGTTTCTCCCTGTGTTTTTTATATGCGGCTGAAGTAAGCCTTGCATTGTTTTCGGACATTAAGAACTGTTTTTTTGAGTAAGCTATTTTTGTTTATCTAATACAAGTTTGCTGATTAGCAGAGCACGTGTGTGTTTGATTTCTTTTCACTGGACTATTACGCATTGTCGAGCCAGTCAGGCAGAACAGTGTGTAAGTGTGAGGCCTGGTTGCAAGTCACATTCCCAAATATAGGTGTCTCAGGATATGGAGCTACCTTTAAAGAATGTTCAGAGACTGCAGCTAGTCCAAAATGTAGCCACACAAGCTGTCATGGGTTTACCAAGATATACCCATGTATCAACATCAATCCGTGAGCTGCATTGGCTACTGATTGGTCTCCGAATACAATTTAAAGTATTGGTTATTACCAGTAATGGGCAGCCAAACTTTTTACTGCCACACTGTCGGGTGTGGCTTATTTTGTGGGTGTAGCTTGATGGTCATGTGACTGGGTAGGAGTGGCTTGCTGGCCATGTGACCAGGTAGCAGTGGTTTGAACGATCATCATCATTCAAGTGAACTGTTAAGTCCTCGACTTACAACCTTACCAGTGTCGCTTGGTGGGGTGACAATTTGCTTTGCGTTTTCCGCGCTCTCCTTCCTGGGTCGCCCTCCCGCCTCAGGCTGGGTAGATAGGCGAACAGGTGCTGCCAGAAGCATAAATGCTGCCAGCGCCGCTTCCATCCACAGCTTCTGCTTGCAACTCAGGTGGGAGGTGGCTGCGTAAGGCTGGAGGGGAACCAGGCAGGAGAGAGGGAAGCTCGTCCGAGGCCAGGAAGGAGGAAAGAGGAAAAAAGCAAGGAGCGCAGATGCAGCAGCAGCAGCAGCAGGGGAAAAAAGGAGAGCTGAGCGGAGACCAGTAATCCTGGAAGTGACAGCCGCCGATCAGCTGGAGCTGCGCACGCATCTTCATTCCTGCCAGTGGAACTGCATTCCACCCCGTCCTGTGTGCTGCCCACCCCTGGTTATTACCTGTAAAGCCCTACATGGCTTAGGGCCTGAATACTTACGGGACCGACTCCTACCTCATTTATCCCAGTAGCCAGTCAGATTTATTATTTATTTATTGGATTTATTTATTTAATGTTTATTTCTGTTAATAAATGTGGAGCTTAACTGTGGTCGTAAGCTGAGAAGGCTACTTAGGTATGGGGAAATATTTCCCTCATCTTACAGTTCCTTTTCATGCCATTTCCAGAAACAACCGGTTTTTCTATTATTATAGTCTTCCAATTTTAGAGTTCACGCATTAAGGTTTGACCGGCTATTTCTAGATTTGTAAGGATATCAGGACATCTCCAAAGGGGTGTGTCTGTAAGTTTCTATCCCCCGAGAGAATACTCAGAACTGACTGATCCTGGTCATTAAATGTTGGTATTAGGAATAGCAATAGCATTTTGACCGATATAACGCTTCACAGTAGTGATTCGGTATGCCGAACACGAACCCATTTTTAAAAAAACTTTGGGCAAAGTTCGGGGTCGTGTTTGGCGTTCAGAACTTTGATGTCACTGGCAGGAATCCAGGAAGTGATCACCTTGGCATCCTTAGCAACCTGCCGGTGACATCAAAGCTCTGATTCATGTTTATTTTTACGTGAAAGGACCGCCCTTTGCTTGCAGAGCTGCTGCGGCGTCCTTTTTCGTAAAAATAACAATGTTTATTTTTACGTGAAGACCTCCCTTTGAAGGAGCTGGGGAATCCCTCCCACAAAGAGATTCCAGGGGCAAAGTCTTGACATCACCGGCAGGTTGCTAAGAACGCCAAGGTGATCACTTCCTGGATTCCATGGAATGCAGGAAGTGATCACCTTGGTGTCCTTAGCAACCTGCCAGTATACGTGACGTCAAAGCTCCACCCCCGGAATCTCTTGGTGGGATTCCCCGTTCGGGTTCGGGTTCGGTTTGGGTTCAGCTGAATTTTGCCTAAAGTTCCTCTGAACTTGCCGAACCTGAACACCGTTGGGTTCACCCATCACTACTTCACAGTGCTTTACAGCCCTCTCTAAGCGGTTTACAGAGAGCCAGGAAATTGACAAAAATCACCAAAATCTTACCTCTAGCTATGCAACCAAGCATCCTACTTGCTTTCCCTACCACCTGGCTGCACCTGTTCACCCATTTTGAGACTGTCAGAAATCACTACCCCTAAATCCTTCTCTTCTGAAGTTTTTGCTAACACAGAACTGCCAATACAATACTCAGATTGAGGATTCCTTTTCCCCAAGTGCATTATTTTACGTTTGGAAACATTAAACTGCAGTTTCCATTGCTTTGATCATTTACCTAGTAAAGCTAAATCATTTGCCATATTACAGACGCCTCCAGGAATATCAACCCTATTGCACACTTTACTATGTGAACGAAAAGGTTTCTTGACTATTATTGCTCCTGTGGCAAAAAAATAGGTTTATATGAGGGAGTTTTCCATAAACGTAACTACCATGAGGAGAACTGTCTCCATACATCCCTTGTTGATGAGGCGAGAAATGCACAGATTAGGCTGCCTAACCCTGATTATACAACATCGGGTGTGGTTGGAAAAAAAAAAGACATCCATCTTTTGTCTTCAGAACCAATTATTCATCCCTCCCCCTCCGCAGGTAGGCCTTTAAGTTTCACGTTCTCTAAGATTTATGAAAAGAAAATAAACTTGGCCACATAGTTTTCTATTTCTGGTAATGGTTCTGAAGATTAAGCCATTCAAAATGGGGCATTCCTTAAACATCTGTTTGTTGGTTTATTTCCATTTAAAAATTAGACACCATAGGGGAAGGTTTGGTAGTGAAGGTTTGCCTATTTGCCAGCGACTCTAAAGTGTGCAATAGGGTTGATATTCCTGGAGGGGTCTGTAATATGGTAAATGATTTAGCTTTACTAGATAAATGGTCAAAGCAATGGAAACTGCAGTTTAATGTTTCCAAATGTAAAATAATGCACTTGGGGAAAAGGAATCCTCAATCTGAGTACTGTATTGCATTGGCAGTTCTGTGTTAGCAAAAACTTCAGAAGAGAAGGATTTAGGGGTAGTGATTTCTGACAGTCTCAAAATGGGTGAGCAGTGTGGTCGGGCGGTAGGAAAAGCAAGTAGGATGCTTGGCTGCATAGCTAGAGGTATAACAAGCAGGAAGAGGGAGATTGTGATCCCCTTATATAGAGCGCTGGTGAGACCACATTTGTACTGTGTTCAGTTCTGGAGACCTCACCTACAGAAAGATATTGACAAAATTGAATGGGTCCAAAGACGGGCTACAAGAATGGTGGAAGGTCTTAAGCATAAAACGTATCAGTAAAGACTTCATGAACTCAATCTGTATAGTCTGGAGGACAGAAGGAAAAGGGGGGGGCACGATTGAAACATTTAAATATGTTAAAGGGTTAAATAAGGTTCAGGAGGGAAGTGTTTTTAATAGGAAAGTGAACACAAGAACAAGGGGACACAATCTGAAGTTAGTTGGGGGAAAGATCAAAAGCAACGTGAGGAAATATTATTTCACTGAAAGAGTAGTAGATCCTTGGAACAAACTTCCAGCAGACGTGGTTGGTAAATCCACAGTAACTGAATGTAAACATGCCTGGGATAAACATATATCCATCCTAAGATAAAACACAGGAAATAGTATAAGGGCAGACTAGATGGACCATGAGGTCTTTTTCTGCCGTCAGTCTTCCATGTTTCTATGTTTCTATGCCTTTCTTTCCTTGTATTCCCAGAGCATTTTTCATTTTCTGCTAGATTTCTAGGTACAGCTAGGAACCAGGCCGTGATGTGAACGTCATGTGGCTCTACAGTGTGACAACCTTGAAATGAGGTTAAGGGAGAAGAAAGAACCATGTTGTGGCATGAAGACCGGCTGATTTATTGTAGCAGGAACATCCTTTAGATTTCACCCACAGCTTTCTCCTGAGCTGAAAGTGTCTGTACATTCGGTACCCGTTGTTCATTTGGAAGTGTTGCGAAGCGTATGGCCTGTGGCATGGAGGTAGGAATTCTACAGCATTCTTATATGAAGTGTCTCTGGAGAAGACCCTAATGCTGGAAGAGGGGAGCAGCAGTGAAATGGATGGACTCACTTGGGGTGGGATTATTAGAGACACTGTTGGAGGATAAGGTTAGGGACAGATGAGAGGTAGATGAAATGATAGATGACTGTCTGTCTGTCTGTCCATTTATTCATTCAGCCATTATCTTTCCTGCTATCATTTTTCTCTCATCTCTCTCTCTCTCATCATCATCATATCTATCTATCTATCTATCTATCTATCTATCTATCTATCTATCTATCTATCTATCTATCTATCTATCTTCCATCCATCTATCATCTTTCTCGGTATCATCTCTCTCTCTCTCTCTCTCTCTCTCTTTCTCTCTCTCTCTCTGTCCATCCATTTATTCATTCAGCCATTATCTTTCCTGCTGTCATCTTTCTCTCATCTCTCTCTCTCATCATCATCATCATCATCATCATATCTATCTATCTACCTACCTACCTATCATCCATCCATCCATCCATCATCTTTTTCAGTATCATCTCTCTCTCTCTCATCATTAGCTCTGTCTGTCTGTCTATCATCCATCCATCCATCATCTTTCTCAGTATCATCTCTCTCTCTGTGTCTGTCTGTCTGTCTATCTATCTATCTATCTATCTATCTATCTATCTATCTATCTATCTATCTATCTATCATCCATCCATCATCTTTCTCAATATCATCTCTGTGTGTGTGTGTGTGTATCTATCATCTATCCATTAATCCATCCATCCATCCTCTTTCTCAGTATCATCTCTCTCTGTGTGTGTCTGTCTGTCTGTCTGTCTATCTATCTATCTATCTATCTATCTATCTATCTATCTATCTATCTATCTATCATCCAGCCATCATCTTTCTCAATATCATCTGTGTGTGTGTGTGTGTGTATCTATCATCTATCCATCCATCCATCCATCATCTTTTTCAGTATCATCTCTCTCTCTCTGTGTGTGTGTATGTATGTGTGTCTATCTATCATCCATCCATCCATCCATCCATCCATCCATCCCTCCATCCATCCATCTAATCTAATCTATCATTTATCTAACCATCTTCAACACATAATACATTTATTCACTGGAGTGCTCATTCCCTCTGATTCCCAAAGAATCGAGTGGCTGGAAACCAGATCCCTACCTCGACGCTTGGTAAAACCATGACCCAAGCGACATCTAACACTACTTTCCCACATTTTCTCATCCCGATTTTCCACCCCACAAACTCCACGGGGTAGGTTGGGCTGAGAGGCAGCGAGTGGCCCAAAGTCATCTTGTCCTGATCCAACACCTTAATCAGCAAAGCCTTCAACAGGTATCAAAAGATAAAAAATAGTTTCCGGAGAAGTGACTTCCTTCAGTCCCAACATTTGTTCTTTACTCTAATTATAAGGGGTGGGGTGGGTGTGGAGTGGCAGTCAAATTCTGGGAGAAAATGTGCCGGTGGTGGAATGCGGTGGTGCATTTCCCAACCATCGAGTTAAAAAAAACAAAACAACCACCGCTGTGCCTTATTTCCCATCCCAGGCTTCGAAATTGCCTCCAGAAGCGGCGTCTTTTCCCCAAACATCTCAAGAGGAACCGTTCTTGCTGATGGTGCAGATGCCACCCCAAGCACCGGGAGCTTCTGCAGTGACAATCACGCTTAATTGTCAGCCCTTCCAGAAAAGAAATTTTCCTTGTCCGTTCAATGGAGGCAAATTGTAGTTCCTGGAAAAAGAAAAAAAAAAATAAAAGAACGAGAAAAGGACACCTTAATTGGCGAAGACAAAAGCAACAGCCCTATGTGGTATGCCACACCGGAAGTTCACACACCCTTGTGTCCTATCATTAGTGATTTCAAAACAGTGCCAGCTGTTTACTCACGCAGGCAAATAACATGTTTATGTTTCTTCACACACACACACATATACTATATATACAGTTTTTAAAAAAATCCACGTATTCCAAACAAGGATAAGAATAGAATAAAGACCGAATTTTTATTTATTTTTAAATTTATTTTATTTATTTATTTATTTTGTCCAATACACAATGAGGTTTTTTTAAAGAACAAAGGCCGTTTCTTGTTCCAAAAAGTTTATGGAAAGACAAAAATTATTTTATTTATTTATTTATTTATTTATTTATTTTTATTTTGTCCAATACACAATGAGGGTTTTTTTAAAGAACAAAGGCCGTTTCTTGTTCCAAAAAGTTTATGGAAAGACAAAAATTATTTTATTTATTTATTTATTTTGTCCAATACACAATGAGGGTTTTAGTGGGTATATATCTATACACATAGTAAAATACACGAAGAAGGTTATAGAGGAGATACTCATAGTAAAATATATCTAAGAAAGAAGAGAAGAGAAGGTATAGTAATAGAACATATCAATGAAAGAATAGAAGAAGAGATATAGTAATAGAAGAAAGATATAGGAGATATAGGAGAGCAATAGGACAGGGGACGGAAGGCACTCTAAATAGTCTTTAAAAAAGCTTTATTAATTATTGACATACAGTGATCCCTCGATTAGCACGGTCTCGATTAGTGCGAAACGCTACAACACGGTTTTTCACAAAATATTAATTAAAAAATACTCCACGGTTTTTTTGCTATACCACGGTTTTTCACACCCGATGACGTCATACGTCATCACCAAGAGTCACTTCTCTGTCTCTTTCTCTTTCTTTCCTGTCACTATGCTTCAATCATTTTCTCATTTCTCTTTTTTTCTCCCCTTTTTTCTATCATTTCTCTCTCTCTTTCTTCCTCTCTCACACTCTCTTCCTCCCTTCTCTCTCCCCCCCTCCACTTGCCCACGAGAAGAAAAAAAGCAACCTCTGCCGGGCAGCTCCCCTTGTGCCCCCGCTTTGTGCCTGCCTCTTTTGGGGATTTTTTTTTCTTTTCTTTTTTGCGCTGGCGGCGGGAGCTGTTGGGGAGGGCTCTGCCGGGAAGGCCTCTCAGCTGCAGAGCCGAATGGGGGCGGAGGCAACAGCGGAGCCCGGCGCTGGGGCCATGCGAGGCTGTTCATCCAGGGGGGCGTGGACTGGCAAGTCGCCCTCCTTTCTCTCTCTTTCTCTCTCTTATACCACACCGGTAACAGGGAGAGAAAGAGAGAGAGCGGAGGGCACCTTGCCGGTCCACGCCCCCCTAGATGAGCGGCTCCGCATGGCCCCAGCGCCGCCCAGGCAAAGGGGAAACCCCAAGATCGCTTGCCGCTTGCCGTATTGCAGCGAAGGAGGCGAAGCAAGGCTCCAAGCTGCAATACGGCAAGCGGCAAGCGGCAAGCGATCTTGGGGTTTCCCCTTTGCCTGGGCAGCGGGAAGACCAAGGGAAGGTTCCTTCAGCCGCCCAACACCTGATCCGCTCCGCAGCGCGGCAGCAGCGAGGAGCCGAAGATGGGGTTTCCCCTTTGCCTTTACCCCATCTTCGGCTCCTCGCTGCTTCCGCGCTGCGGAGCAGATCAGCTGTTGGGCGGCTGAAGGAACCTTCCCTTGGTCTTCCCCGCCGCCCACACGCAAACTCCACCATCTGCGCATGTGCGGCCATGAAAAAAATGGCGCGCATGCGTAGATGGTGTTTTTTACTTCCGCACCACTATAACGCGGAAATCGATTAGCGCGGGAGGTCTTGGAACGTAACCCCCGCGCTAATCGAGAGATCACTGTATATAAAAAACAAACAAGCAAAATAGTCAAATACAAACATTGCTAAAGCAGGAAGGGGAAAAAAGAAGGAGGAGGAGGAGGAGGTGGTGAGAAGAAGAAGAAGAAGAAGGAAAGAAAGAAAGAAAGAAATTGAAGACAGGAAGAAATAAAAGAAAAAAGGATAAAAGAAAGAAAAGAAAGAAGAGGGAAGGAAAAAAGAGGGAGAGAAAAGAGTCAACTAATATGTTGACTATCAGTATTACACAGGCTTTAAGTAGTATTATATATCTTTCCTTTATTCTTTGTTATTAGTTAAAGAGAAGTATTTTGAGCCTGGTAACTATTTTTCCCTTGTACACAAGTAGAGCGTGAATTTAACAGCAACCAGTTGTTTTTCTAATCAATTCTTATCAATATCAATGTTTACATTCAATATTTCTTATGAATTGCGGGTCGTATGTACATGAACATTATGTTTTTAGATACTTCTTTTGTTTCAACCAGTCGTACCACTTGTCAAGACCAAATAGTCTTAAATGGGCATTGTAGGGAATCACAGGAATACATTTCTTGGTTTTCAAGTTTTTGGCAATCTGGATTTTTCTTCTTCTTCTTAAAATATATCTGCTTCACTAAATCAATGCAAGGGAGGGAAATAAATAAATACAGGCAGCCCTCAACAATCATTCATTTAGTTAACATTAAAAGTGACAGTGGCACTGAAAATAAAGTGACTTATGACTGATTTTCACACTTGTGTTTGCAACATTCCCATCGACCATGGATTAAAATTTGGGTGCTTGGCAATTAGCATGTATTTATGATGGTTACAGTGTCCTGGGAAAGCAGTGGTGGGATACAAAGGATTTAACAACTGGTTCTCTGCCTTAATGACCAGTTGGGTATGTGTGGCCGAGTGGTCATGTGACTGGGTGGGCGTGACCAACTTAACGTCACTCATTTCGAGGGGCACTTCACCTCATCTGTTCTGCATGACTGGCTCGGCAATGCGTAATAATCCAATGAAAAGAAATCAAACACACACGTGCTCTGCTAATCAGCAAACTTGTATTAGATAAACAAAAATAGCTTACTCAAAAAACAGTTCTTAATGTCCGAAAACAATGCAAGGCTTACTTCAGCCGCATACAAAAAACACAGGGAAAAACAAAGAAAGACAACCTGGAATGAGCAAAGACGTTTCAGGAGTCCTTTTGAATCTTTGAAGCAAACAGCAAGTCCCAGAGTTTTCACCTCCCACTTGTCTGAAAAAGCTGGGTTGAAAACTCCAACGGCACAGAAACTTCAAAGCAGGAACCACAAAACAACACAGATAAACAGCCACAGTTTGCCTTGGCCCTTGTTCCCTTTTATCCCTTTAGCCCTCATTAAGGGAACCACACCCAGCCCAGGTGCTCTTATAATGATTTGTAATACTCCTTAAAGCGATCCCTTCTTTGCATAGCTCTTCGACTACGTAGATCAATATATTGATCTGCAGAAGAACTCAGGGTGGAAAGACTGTCTGAGGGACTGCAGGCCAAATCCCTTGGGCTGTCTGCTGAATGCTCCTGGCTGTCTGCCACATCTTCCTGGCTGTCTGCCACATCTTCCTGGCTGTCTGCCACATCTTCCTGGCTGTCTGCCACATCTTCCTGGCTGTCTGCCATATCTTTCTGGCTGTCAGCCAGGCTTTCACATTCACTTTGTGCTGCGTCTCTCCCATCTGTGGGAGCAACGGCTGGCCCAGGCCCAAACATAACATCATCCAGCCTCTCGTGTTGTAAGTGTGAAAAATGGGTCGTAAGCAGGGGTGGACTACTGCCCGGACGTGGGGAGAACGCAGTGGGGTAGCGAAAATGGAGCTCCACCCCAGAGCACCCAATTTGCACTGAAAGATGTTGAAAGAAAATGCAGGGCGCCCTGCATAAACCACATCCTCCATAAACCACATGTGGTAGTAAAAATTTGGGTAGCCCTTCACTGGTCGTAAGTCACTGTTTTCGGTGCTCTTGTAAGTTTGAATGGTCCCTAAATGAACTGTTGTAAGTCAAGGATTACCTGTACAAAAATACAAAAAAAATTGCTTGCAAAAAACTTGCCCTAAATACCAAGCATTAGATTAGAAATACCTGCAAGGCTGTAGTTACAAATCAGGCAATGAAGGGTTAACCAGGGAGGCCGTTTCTGTAAGCAGGGCAATAAAGATTAGGCTAGAAACATCAGCAGAATGTGGAAAAAAACAAAAGGAGATTTCTTCCAACAACTGGTCCTCCGAACTGCTTAGAAAGTTGTTGTTGTTGTTGTTGTTGTTGTTGTTGTTATTGTTATTATTATTATTGTTGTTGTTATTATTATTATTATTATTGTCAATAAAAACAAGATCACTATGCTGGATTTCATCATCATCATCATCATTATTATTATTTATTATTTATTTATTATTTATTATTTGGATTTGTATGCCGCCCCTCTCCGAAGACTCGGGGTGGCTCACAACAAGTGAAAAAAACAATCCAATACATAATCCAATTAATTAAAATATTTCAAAAATTTAAAAAACCCCTATACTAACATACACACACACACACAAGCATACCAAGTATAAATTCAACGTGCCCAAGGGGAAATGTTTAGTTTCCCCATGCCTGACGGCAAAGGTGGGTTTTGAGGAGTTTACGGAAGGCAGGAAGAGTAGGGGCAGTTCTGATCTCCGGGGGGAGTTGGTTCCAGAGAGTCGGTGCCGCCACAGAGAAGGCTCTTCCCCTGGGGCTCGCCAACCGACATTGTTTAGTTGATGGGACCCGGAGGAGGCCCACTCTGTGGGACCTAATCGGTCGCTGGGATTCGTGCGGCAGAAGGCGGTCCCTGAGATATTCTGGTCCGATGCCATGAAGGGCTTTAAAGGTCATAACCATTACTATTATTAACTAGATTTGTATAGAATTACATAGAATTACATAGTACATTTTGGACGTTCAGTAATAGTAAATAGAGAAGGAAACTGTATCTCTTTGAGGCGAGGAGAGGCCAGGCACCCTAACCCAAACCCTTGACGTGAGTGAAGTCAAGTTGGCCACCTTTAAGCCAGTCACATGATCACAAAGCCACTCCCACCTGGTCACATGGCCTGCAAGCCACACCCACAAAATAAGCCACACCCACAATGTGGTAGTAAAACAATTTTTACAGCCCTTCCCTGGTTAGTTTCCAGCCAATGCACCTTGTTCTGTTCTGGTTGACAGGCAAATTTTAAAGGGGGTGAGCAGCGCTTCAAATGTATGGTGTGGTTGCCATTTTTACTCCCTCCTCCTACAGAACTCTGCTCTCATTCTCTTGCACCTGTTTGGAAAAACAGTTTCCCTAGAACAGGGAATTAACGTGGTTACATTTTTGGGCCTTTTGTGTAAACATTTCCTTTTGTCCGGCTCGCAGCAGGACTCCTTTAGTTCTGTCCGAGAAGCTCCAGTGGCTGGTTCTGCTTTCTTTCTTCCAATGGCAAATGACCTCCCATCAGGGTGAAATTAAATGACCCCACATTATAGGGCTAATTTAAAGGCTAACCTTTCTATTCAACCAGTAACAAAAGCCATCAGAAGTCAGCGGTGACCACACACAATTGGTAACCTGTGTACCTTGGACATCTGCCCAGCTTCTTCTTAATCACCTGTATTGCTCTTCTGGAAGGGGGGTGGGACTTTAAGGAGGGCTAATTACAGCCATTTGACAAATGTGAGTGATATTTGGGGCTGAGGAATGCAGGTGTTGAGAGAGTACGCCTGTTAGTTTTATACCCAGAGATACAAAATGGGCAGAAGCGAGACAGCATCTGGGCAGGTAGTGAAGACAGGTGCGAAAGGCTCCTGGGTTGTCCTCTTACATTGAAGAAAAGAGGTCAGAGTTGCATGTCACACTTGGGGAAATTCCTTCCCCGTGATGATTAAAAACGTTGCCTTTAGATGGATCTGGCCACCCTGTGCAAAATCTATCATTCAAACAATAAAGGAGAGAGAGGGAGAAGGGAGGAGAGAGGAAGGAAGGGAAGGAAGGAAGGAGAAAGAAAGGAGGGAGAGAGAGAGGGGCGAAGAAGGAAGAAAGAAGGAAGAAGGAAAGGAAAAAGAAGAGGAAGGGAAAGGAAGGAAATGAAAGGGAAAAGGAAAGGAGAAAGGGAAGGAAAGGAAAGGAAAGAAAAAAGGAAAAGAAAAAGGAAAGAAAAGGAAAGGAATGGAAGGGAAAAGAAGGAAAAGAGAAAGGAAAAGAGACATTATTATTATTATTATTATTATTATTATTATTATTATTATTATTATTATTATTATTATTATTATTATGTCAGTACAACACAGCAAATGCGATCACTATGCTGGATTTTCTATTTCATCACCAGTCGGGCGCTTCCCAAGCACCTAGGACTGTGTGATGTAGCGGCAAATTATGTTTGCCGGTCCCAGTAAAGCGGCCTTTTGCAATTGAGAGATGGAGATTTTGTCAATTCTGATGGTTTTCAAATGTCCGCTGAGATCCTTTGGCACTGCACCCAGCGTGCCAAGTACCACTGGGACCACTTTCACTGGCTTATGCCAGAGTCGTTGCAGCTCGATTTTTAGATCTTCGTATTTCACTAATTTCTCTAGCTGCTTCTCCGCAATTCTGCTGTCCCCTGGGATTGCGATGTCGATGATCCATACTTTCTTTTTCTCCACGATCACAATGTTTACTGTGTTATGCTTCAGAATTCGGTCAGTCGGAAGTCAGAAGTCCCACAGTAGTTTTGCTTGCTCATTTTCGACCACTTTTTTGGGCTTATGATCCCACCAGTTCTTTGCCACTGGTAAATGGTAGTTCCGGCACAAGTTCCAGTGGATCACCTGTGCCACAGCATCATGTCTATGCTTGTAGTCAGTCTGTGCGATCTTTTTGCAGCAGCTGAGTATGTGATCGATTGTTTCATCTGTTTCTTTACAGAGTCTGTAAAGAAACAGATTAATTATTATTATTATTATTATTATTATTATTATTATTATTATTTATAAATATGTTTATTGAATATATACATTAAAAACAGGGTACAGGGTACAGAAAAGCAAATGGAATATATACAGTATACATTGTAGCAATTATAATTTACTTATCTACTATGTGTAGGTGTATTATTATTATTATTATTATTGTGACCTAATCTTGCATGCAAAGCTACTATTAAATTAAAACAAAATCAGGCAAATGCCAGTACACAAAATTGGAAGCTCTAATTTGGCTATGTTTGCACTATACTGCACACTGCCTTATACACTTCATAGCCAAACAGCTGCCTTGGTCCGCCCCCCCCCCCCCCCGCAAATACAGTGAAACGAAACGTTGAAGAACAGGGGAACCATGCAAAGTTCACAGAGAAGAAGAGGGGAGAGATGAAAGATGCAGTGACAAGATGTCACTGGCCCTTCGGAGGATGCTCTGCATAAGCCCCCCTCTCCCCACCCCAGCAGTGGATAGGATGGACCATAGCAACTGTTCAACTTCTCCCTGGGCTTCATAGGAAACCAGAGTTTGTTAAAACTGCCCTGCATAAACCCTACTACCTTCTTACACCAATTGCTCATCTGGGCAGGAGGAGAGGCAACCTGGGATGGAGTGAGGAGGAGGAAGAGGAGGAGGAGGAGAAGTGGAGATGGTGAAAAACATGATAAATAGTTTCGCCTTGTTGGCTGTCACATGATTGCTGCAGGACACAAAGTTATTTCATCATCAGGCCTGATCATGTTACTGGGCCTTCAGCGTCTTCATATTTGTGAAGCTAAAAGAAAGGAAAAAGAAGAAAGAAAGAGGGAAGGAGGGAGAGGGGAAGGAAGGAAAGGAGGGAGGATGGGAGGGAGGAAGGGAGAGAGGGAGGGAGGGAGAGAAAGGGAGGAATATGGGAAGAGGAAGGCAGGAGAATGGATGAGAGGAAGGAAGTTGGATGGATGAGAGGAAGGAAGGAAGGAAGAAGGAGGGAGAGAGGAAAATAGGAAGGAAAAAGAAAGAAAAGGAAGGAAGGAAGATGGGAGGAAGAAGGCAGGAGAATAGATGAGAGGAAGAAAGTTGGATGGATGAAGGGAGGGAAGGAAAGAAGGAAGCAGAGAAAGGAAGGAAGGAAAGAAGGAAGGAAAGAAAGAAAGAAGGAGGGCGAGAGGAAAATAGGAAGGAGAAAAAAGAAAAGGAAGGGAGGCAGGGAGGAAGGAGAGAGAAATGAAGGAAGGAAAGAAAGGAAGGAAGGGAGGGAGGAAGAAAAGGAAGGAAGGAAGGAAGGAGGGAGGGCGAGAGGAAAATAGGAAGGAAAAAGAAGGAAAAGGAAGGAAGGAAGATAGGAGGAAGAAGGCAGGAGAATAGATGAGAGGAAGAAAGTTGGATGGATGAAGGGAGGGAAGGAAAGAAGGAAGCAGAGAAAGGAAGGAAGGAAAGAAGGAAGGAAAGAAGGAAGGAAAGAAAGAAAGAAGGAGGGAGAGAGGAAAATAGGAAGGAGAAAAAAGAAAAGGAAGGGAGGCAGGGAGGAAGGAAGGAGAGAGAAATGAAGGAAGGAAAGAAAGAAAGGAAGAAAGAAAGGAAGAAAGAAAGAAGAAAGAAATTACGAGGTGCATTATTTTAACATGGTATGTGGCGAGATTCCCACAATGTTGCTGCATCCTGGGCTCACCATACAAGTGGCCCCGATGGACGGCCAACCTTAGCTTCCCATCCCAGCTCTATCCTCCTTTCCTCGCAAGTCTGTGAAGCCACAAAAACCACTCCCCAATCAGCCCCCCCCCTGCCCCAGCCCTCCCCATGCGTCTTTGGTTTTAGCACTTGATTTTAACTTTTTATGTTTTAGCCTAGATGTAATATAAAGCCAGCCAGAGTTCCCCTACGGCAGTGGTTCTCAACTTTCCTCATGCCGCGACCCATTAATACAGTTCCTCATATTGGGGTGACCCCCAACCATAAAATAATACAATTATTAGGAAACTCAGGGGTGGGTTCTAACTTACCTCGCTGATGGTTCGCTTCCTCCTGCCAAGTTTTTTTTAAAAGTGCAAAAAAAAGTCAAAAACGTTATGGCAACGCATGTGCTGCCATGCTCAGAAGTTCCCAAAGTACATGCATACACACACACTGCTAAAAAAAAATAAAGGGAACACTTAAACAACGCAATATAACTCCAAGTAAATCAAAAGGAATGGGGAAAAGGAATCCTCAATCTGAGTATTGTATTGGCAGTTCTGTGTTAGCAAATACTTCAGAAGAAAAGGATTTAGGGGTAGTGATTTCTGACAGTCTCAAAATGGGTGAACAGTGCAGTCAGGCGGTAGGGAAAGCAAGTAGGATGCTTGGCTGCACAGCTAGAGGTATAACAAGCAGGAAGAGGGAGATTATGATCCCGCTATATAGAGCGCTGGTGAGACCACATTTGGAATACTGTGTCCAGTTCTGGAGATCTCACCTACAAAAAGATATTGACAAAATTGAAGGGGTCCAAAGACGGGCTACAAGAATGGTGGAAGGTCTTAAGCATAAAACGTATCAGGAAAGACTTAATGAACTCAATCTGTATAGTCTGGAGGACAGAAGGAAAAGGGGGGACATGATCGAAACATTTAAATATATTAAAGGGTTAAATAAGGTTCAGGAGAGAAGTGTTTTTAATAGGAAAGTGAACACAAGAACCAGGGGACACAATCTGAAGTTAGTTGGGGGAAAGATCAAAAGCAACATGAGAAAATATTATTTTACTGAAAGAGTAGTAGATCCTTGGAACAAACTTCCAGCAGACGTGGTGGATAAATCCACAGTAACTGAATTTAAACATGCCTGGGATAAACATAGATCCATCCTAAGATAAAATACAGAAAATAGTATAAGGGCAGACTAGATGGACCATGAGGTCTTTTTCTGCCGTCAGACTTCTATGTTTCTATGTTTCTACGTTTCTAAACTTCTGTGAACTCAAACTGTCAACTTAGGAAACGACACTGATTGACAATCAACTTCACCTGCTGTTGTGCACATTCAACTTTGTACAGAACAAAGTATTCAATGAGAATATTTCATTCTTTCAGATCTAGGATGTGTTCTTTGAGTGTTCCCTTTATTTATATTGCAGTAGTTAAGTTTAGTTTAGTTTAGTTTAATAGGATTTGTTTGCATGTAGGTAGACCTGCCTGGAGACGGATAAAGGAGCAATGTCTCGGTTCACAAGACCATCGGAAATATGTGTTTTCCGATGGTCTTAGGCAACCCCTGTGAAAGTGTCGTTCGACCCCCAGAGCGGTCATGACCTACAGGTTGAGAACCGATATTCTAGACCAGGGGCAGGCAAAGCTGGCTCTTCTGTGACATGTGGACTCCAACTCCCAGAATTCCTGAGGTAGCATGATTGGCTCAGGAATTCTGGGAGTTGAAGTCCACAAGTCATAGAAGAGCCAACTTTGCCTACCCCTGCTCTAGACAAACAACAGGCCTCCATTCCTGGTTTATACTTATTTATTTTATTTATTTATTTTGTCCAATACACAACGAGGGTTTCAGTGGGTATACAGTATATCTATATACACATAGTAAAATACATGATGAAGGTTATAGAGGAGATACTCGTAGTAAAATATATCTAAGAAATAATAGAAAAGAAGATATAGGAATAGAACATATCAATGAAAGAATAGAAGAAGAGATATAGGAATAGAAGAAAGGCATGGGAGATATAGGAGAGCAATAGGACAGGGGACGGAAGGCACTCTAGTGCACTTGTACTCGCCTCTTATGGACCTCTTAGGAATCTGGAGAGGTCAACCGTAGATAATCTAAGGGTATAAAGTGTTGGGGGTTTGGGGATGACACTATGGAGTCCGGTAATGAGTTGCACGCTTCGACAACTCGGTTACTGAAGTCATATTTTTTACAGTCAAGTTTGGAGCGGTTAATATTAAGTTTAAATCTGTTGTGTGCTCTTGTGTTGTTGTGGTTGAAGCTGAAGTAGTCGCTGACAGGCAGGACATTGCAGCATATGATCTTGTGGGCAATACTTAGATCTTGTTTAAGGCGTCTTAGTTCTAAACTTTCTAGGCCCAGGATTGTAAGTCTAGTTTCGTTGGGTGTTCTGTTTCGAGTGGAGGAGTGAAGGGCTCTTCTGGTGAAGTATCTTTGGACATTTTCAAGGGTGTTAATGTTTGAGATGCAATATGGGTTCCATACAGATGAGCTGTATTCGAAGATGGGTCTGGCAAAAGTTTTGTAAGCTCTGGTAAGTAGTGTGAGATTGCCAGAGCAGAAGCTACGAAGGATTAGGTTTACAACTCTTGAAGCCTTCTTCAATTGAATTCAATTCCATTACCCTTCCGCTGGCATCCAAACCAACATTTCAGCATTTAGTTTTTACTTATTTATTTATTCTTTGTCCAATATACAATACGTATGGAATGAAATAGACATTAAGTAGTATATATAGGGATAGTAAGTAAAAAAGAAGAGGAGTGGATGAGAGGGAGAGAATATATAGGATATATGAGAAAAGGAAAGGTAATTGGACAGGGGACGTTAGGCACATCAGTGCACTTATGTACGCCCCTTACTGGTCTCTTAGGAACCTGGAGAGGTCAATCGTGGAGAGTCTAAGGGAGAAATGTTGGGGGTTGGGAGTAGACACTATAGAGTCCGGTAATGAGTTCCACGCGTTGACGACTCGATTGTTAAAGTCATATTTTTTACAGTCAAGTTTGGAGCAGTTAATATTAAGTTTGAATCTGTTGCATGCTCTTGTGTTGCTGCGGTTGAAGGTGAAGTAGTCGTTGACCGGAAGGAGCATGCTGTAAACATCAAAAGATGTTGCCACGTTTTAGAACCTGTAAGCTGAAGTCTGCTTAGGAATGTGCAGTCGAGGGACAAGACCTTGGACAGAAACCTTGAGGGAAGGACGGTTCTCACACACTTCTAGCTCAAACAACAACATGAGTGGAGGGATACGGTGGGAAAGCTGGCTGGGAACCAGCCAGGCTAATTCCAACAGAGGCGCGGCTAAGACATGTTTCATGTCAATAACACAGCTTGAAATGTGTGCATAAAATATCCACCTCCTTCAAACGGAGAAGACTGATAGAAGTGAAACTCAACTGCCCAGGAACTATGCACAGGAAGAGCAAGTTACACATTCGTGTTTCATCCCAAAGGTGCTTGTGCAAAAGGCAAATTGAGTCGGCTTTTCCTTGAAGACATTTTGCATCTCATTCAAGAAGCTTTTTTTCAGTTTTGACTCAATGGTAAAGGATTTATATTCCTTATAGTGATGTGAAAAGAATGTGGAGACTCTAGAAAAAGTGCAGAGAAGAGCAACAAAGATGATTAGGGGACTGGAAGCTAAAACATAGGAAGAACGGTTGCAGGAACTGGGCATGGTTAGTTTAATGAAAAGAAGGACTGGGGTGACATGATAGCAGTGATCCAATATCTCAGGAGTTGCCACAAAGAAGAGGGAGTCAACCTATTCTCCAAAACACCTGAAGGCAGAAACAAGAAGCAATGGGTGGAAACTAATCAAGGAAAGAAGCAATTTAGAACTAAGGAGAAATTTCCTGACAGTTAGAACAATTAATCAGTGGAACAGCCTGCCTCCAGAAGTTGTGAATGCTCCAACACTTGAAGTTTTTAAGACGATGTTGGATAACCATTTGTCTGAAGTGGTGTATGATTTCCTGCCTAAGCAGGGGGTTGGAGTTGTTGTTGTTTTTGGTTGTTGTTGTTGTTATTGTTGTTGTGAGCTGCCCAGAGTCTTCGGAGAGGGGCGGCATACAAATCTAATAAATAATAATAATAATAATAATAATAATAATAATAATAATAATAATAATTATTATTATTATTATTTGAAAAAAGTTTTATTAAATATCTACGTTAAAAATACACAACAAGGGACAACACAATGACAATATGTACACATAAGACTGATATGAAAAGAAGGGAAAGGGAAAAGAAGATGAAAGAGAATAAACAGAAGAAAAGAAATAAAGCATCCTGCTTTATACATAACATATTTGGTATCATTATTTACGATTTGCACTTCTCGAAGAGTAGTGTAATTTATGTGCAGCTTACATCTAATTTACAAAGGAATATCTTCCTTTTAACAATTGTTATATATTTAATACATAAATACAATCTTATAATTTCCTTGTCAATATATCCATCATATATCCTTTTTTTTCTTCAATGGTATAATGATGCTATAACTTATTAATATTTATTGATATTGATTAAATTTATTGTCTCTAAAATTTAGATTTGGGGTTCCTAATTTCTTTTCATTTTATTATTATTATTGTTGTTGTTGTTATTATTATTATTACCTTTCTGAAAGAATGCTAATGACCAGATGACCGCAAGCTATGTAAATCTTTCTCCTTTTTACCATTCAGTCAGAACTGAAAAAGCTTTCTGGATAAGAAGCGAAACATCGTCAAGCAAAATAAAGAAAGTCCAGTTGCCTTCTGAAAAAGAATCTTTGGTACTACCACGACTCGGATGCTTGAGAATTTCCATAGATGTTTTATGATGTACATGTTGTTTCAGCTGGTTTTGCAAAGAGGAAGCTCCTATTGCTCCATTTCTTTCAAAATTCTGAAAACAGAGCCCAAACACTTGGAATGATGTTAAAGAATTCTAAGAAGGTCTATGCAAACATTCTATGAAGTTTTGCAACATTCCTTAGAATCTTGGGTCTAACGTCTCTCTTGCACACCGCTTGTTTATTGAGTCCATTGAGATCCAGCTTTACTGCTTATAAAAGACGGTTTAAGGAGAAGCAGCTACTCGCAGGTCAAATATGGAGTAAATACAAATATGCAGCAAATATGAAAAGTGAAAATGAGCTGGGCCACTTTGCAAGTCTGTCAGCGCCTTTTGGCAGGCAGTGATCTCTGCACAGGCTTCCCTCGTGTCACCAATATTATGTTTCCTGGTCTCCTTTATAGTCTTTTATTTCTCCCCAAAAAAGCTGTATAGATTGCAGATGGATATCTTTAGTTTCTTAAAAGTATCCAAAGATACTTCACCAGAAGAGCCCTTCACTCCTCCACTCGAAACAGAAGACCCTACGAGACTAGACTTTCAATCCTGGGCCTAGAAAGCTTAGAACTAAGACGCCTTAAACATGATCTAAGTATTGCCCACAAGATCATATGCTGCAACATCCTGCCTGTCGGCGACTACTTCAGTTTCAACCACAACAACACAAGAGCACACAACAGATTTAAACTTAATATTAACCGCTCCAAACTTGACTGTAAAAAATATGACTTCAGTAACCGAGTTGTCGAAGTGTGGAACTCATTACCGGACTCCATAGTGTCATCCCCAAACCCCCAACACTTTACCCGTAGATTATCTACGGTTGACCTATCCAGATTCCTAAGAGGTCAGTAAGGGGCGAGTACAAGTGCACTAGAGTGCCTTCTGTCCCCTGTCCTATTACTCTCCTACATCTCCTATACCTTTCTTCTATTCCTATATCTCTTCTTCTATTCTTTCATTGATATGTTCTATTCCTATATCTTCTTTTCTATTATTTCTTAGATATATTTTACTATGAGTATCTCCTCTATAACCTTCATCATGTATTTTACTATGTGTATATAGATATATACCCACTAAAACCCTCATTGTGTATTGGACAAAATAAATAAATAAATAAAACAAATAAACAAACAAATAAATAAATAAAATACAGATGTGGGTTTCTACGGTAGGTAGCCTCTCAACTTGATACTCATGGGGCTCGTTCCTATGTAGCTTCAGAAAGGTGATTGATTGATTGATTGCATTGCATTGCATTGCATTGCTTTCCTCTCCCACTGAACTGCATCTTGGATGAGTGGATTAGATTGATTGGATCCAAGTCCTGCCCTTGGCCAGAAGACCAAGGCAGACTTTAAGTCCCTTGCATCCTAGGATTGTATCAAGGGGCATAAGGAGGTCATTATGGAAAGATGGATCAAGAGCCATCAAGACAATGTCTATTCCTAGTGACCATATTTTTCCCCATGGTGATCAGTCCTTAACCTTGTTTTTTCCAGGTCTTGCAACGGTGCTCTCATTGGTGCTATAATTAAGTCTGTCCTACCCTTAAAATGTCACTGTCGAGCACTGCACACCAAGACAACTAGACACCAGAACAGTTTTTCCTCAAATACCATCACTCTGCTACTTCCCTCACCACTAAGGCTGCATTACTATTACTATTAGTCTTCTCATCATTCCTATCACCCATCTCCTCCCACTTGTGACTGTGTGACTGTAACTTGTTCCTTCTATTCTTATGATTTATATTAATATTGTTTCATAGAAACATAGAAACATAGAAGTCTGACAGCAGAAAAAGACCTCTTGGTCCATCTAGTCTGCCCTTATACTATTTTCTGTATTTTATCTTAGGATGGATATATGTTTATCCCAGGCATGTTTAAATTCAGTTACTGTGGATTTATCTACCACGTCTGCTGGAAGTTTGTTCCAAGGATCTACTACTCTTTCAGTAAAATAATATTTTCTCATGTTGCTTTTGATCTTTCCCCCAACTAACTTCAGATTGTGTCCCCTTGTTCTTGCGTTCACTTTCCTATTAAAAACACTTCCCTCCTGGACCTTATTTAACCCTTTAATATATTTAAATGTTTCGATCATGTCTCCCCTTTTCCTTCTGTCCTCCAGACTATACAGATTGAGTTCATGAAGTCTTTCCTGATTGTTTATTTGACCTCTATGACAATCATTAAGTGCAGTACCTCATGATTCTTCACAAATGTATATTTTCTTTTATGCACAGAGAGCATATGCACCAAAGACAAATTCCTTGTGTGTCCACTTGGCCAATAAAGAATTCTATTCTATTCTATCTATTCTATTCTATTCCATTCCTCCCCTATGTTCTGTTCTGTTCTGTTCTATTCTATTCTGTGCTGTGCTATTCTATTCTATTCCATTCTATTCCATTCCATTCTTCTCATAAAAATATGCCTCCCTGCCCTGCTCTCCACATAGAAGAAACCACAGAAATGGGTGAAAAAGAAAAGGAGAAAGGAGGAAGAAAGGAGGAAATGAGGAAGGAAATGGGGAAAAAGGAGGAAGAAGAGAAAAGAAAAGAAGAGAAGAAGAGAAAATGTAAGCAGAGGGAAATTTATATACTATATGTAATGCACTGTGTTGCATTTGGCAGCATTTGCCAAATTTGGCTGACGGAGGATGAAACCGCTGAAACAGCAAAGTGACTGAGAAAATGAAAAATTGAGCAATTATGAAACTGAAAGATTTTCCTCCCCTCTTGTTTAGAAAATGCCTGGTGTTTGTAGTAGTAGTAGGAGGAGAAGTAGTAGTAACAACATTATTATTATTATTATTATTATTATTATTATTATTATTATTATTATTGTTGTTGTTGTTATTATCATGCATCATGCATCTTTTGCCTCATGCATCCCAGCAAACAAACAAATAATAAAAATAAATAAATTAATGAAATAATAAATTAATACATACTACTACTACTACTACTACTAATAATAAGAACTTTATTATTATTAATAATAATAATATTATTAATATTAATAATAATAATAAGAAGAAGAACAACAGCAGCAGCAGCAACAACAACTGTAATTATAACAAATAACAACAAAGTAATGGCACACGTCTTCAGGGTAACTCAATCAACAGCTCCTCATCTCTCTAATGCCCAGAGAAAAGATTTGTATCATATTTTGCCTCTCCTTGATCTCTGGGACCCAGGAGCTTTCATCTTAATTTGTTGGTCTGGAGAATTCTAGGAGTTGAAATCCACAATTCTTAAAGTTGCCAATTTTGGGGGCCCTGGTTTATTGTATAAACTATGGTTGAATAAGTGGGGGCTTGCTTGGGTCGATATGTGAATCCAGCCAGTAAGAAATGGCTGGGATAATGAAGGGGGCATTTTATCAGAATTATTGCTGGTTCTTTCCTAGAAAGAATAATCAAAAGTAGTTTCCTTTATTTATTTCCTTTATTTATTTTTATTTATTATTAGAGTTGGAAGGGACCTTGCAGGTCATCTAGTCCAACCCCCTGCTTGGGCAGGAGACCTTACACCACCCCAGATGGATGGCAGTCCAATCTCTTTTTGAAAGTGTCGAGTGTTGGGGCGTTCACAACCTCCACTGGCAAGCCGTTCCACTGGTTGATTGCTTTCACAGTCAAAAAGTTCCTCCTTATTTCCAGGTTGAATCACTCCTTGGTCAGCTTCCATCCTTTGCTCCTGGTCTGTACCTCTGGTGCCCTGAAAAATAGTGAGACCCCTCCTCTCTGTGACAGCCCCTCAAGTGTCTGAAGACTGCTATCATGTCCCTCCTGGACTGCCTCTTTGCTAGACTATCCATACCCAGTTCCTGCAACCTTTCCTCGAATGTTTTGGTTCCTGTTGTGGTTGGCTTCAGGCCAGCTCCTTTGGCTGCTGAATTTGACGCAGAAGATTGGGAGCCGTCTGCTCACAGAAGAACCATCTGGCTGGAGGACGAATCAGATAGTGAACCAGAAGCAGAGACAGGGAGAGAAATGGAGCTGGAAGGGACTGGGGAGACAGAATGGGGAATGGAGTCAGTCAGATCTCCAGCCAGAGTTTCATCGGAATCAGAAGGGGAAGAGTTAATGAACAATCCTATTCTGAATGTTCGGGTCCGGAGAATGCTGGGAAGACAAGAGCAGCTGCGCAAATGCAGAAACAGATTATAGGTCACAGATTATAAGAATTAATGACGCTGCTGAAGCCTTGAAAAAGGGGAGGGTTGCAGAGGCCGGTGTGGGAGTCTATCATTCAATTTTGAAGAAAGTTTGATGTATTGTGGTTTTCGTGTTTCCTGTGGATTTCTGGACATTTCTGACATTTAAGCTGTGAGTTATTCCTGGCTGACGTAAGCCTGAAAGACTTCTGCACTGACTGGAGTAATTAACTCTGACCTATTGAACTCTTAAAATAACATTGCTCTAAAACTCCATGGTTTGCAGTTTTCTGAATATAAAACAACCCTTGCTTTAATTTTACAAGCCTGCGTGTGTGTGTGTGTTTGATTTATTTATTTATTTATTTATTCATTTATTAGATTTGTATGCCGCCCCTTTCCGTAGACTCGTTACTTCGTTCCTGGGTGGCTCGAGGCCAGGCAGAACAATTTCCAATCCCTTTATCATTCTGGTTGCTCTCTTCTGCACTTTCTCTAGAGTTTCAATGTCTTTTTTATAGTGTAGTGACCAAATGACTTAAAATTGGTGTCCTCTTTCCAAATTTTCTTCAGATTTGGAATGTTCTCCAGTAGTCCTTTCCCTCAATGAGGAAGAAAAATTAAGTATAGTTGCAGCAACTACTTAAACTGGCCGAACAAGGTTTGATGCTCCAGTGGTGGGATTTAATTTTTTTTTACTCCCAGTTCTATGGGCATGGCTTGGTGGGGGTGGCAGGGGAAAGCTACCGTAAAATCTCCATTCCCAGCCTACTCCAGAGGAAAGTTACTGCGAAATCCCTATTTCCTCCTGATCAGCTGGGACTCAGGAGGCAGAGAATAGAAGGGGGTAGGGCCAGACAGAGGTGATATTTACCAGTTCTCTGAACTACTCAAAATGTCCGCTACTGGTCCTCCAGAACTGGTCAGAACCTGCTGAAACCCACATCTAGTTTGACTGGGAGGCTACAAACCAGGAATTATAGTCTAGACCAGTAGTTCTCAATCATTCTAATGCCACGACCCCTTAGTACAGTTGCCCATGTTGTGGTGACCCCCAACCATAAGTCTAGCACCAATTTTCTCAACAGAGTTTTAAGCTGATTGGCAGGAAGTTCAGAGGGACACCCCCACTGTAAACACATGATTGGTCGGATTGTAAAAATATGTTCCAAGGCACCAGAATAGAAGCTTTAGTTCCTAACACCATGGGAAATTTGTCTTTTCCCATGTTGTTGTTATAGATTTTTTTCAAAACCAACATTAAAAGCTGTATTGAAGGATTACTCATGAAAAGAATAAACAAATAAGAATAAATCTTTGGAGAGTCTCCTGCTACAACTGTGCACAGGGCTCCACTTCTTGGTAATGTTAATTATTTGGGTTGTTTCTTGCCTGCCTATATTTTAACTTTTGGTAATGTTTGTTATTGTTTTTATTCTATTTTAATTCTTTAACAATCACTTGTTGAGATGGGTGGCTATATGGATGGATGGTTGGCTGGTTGGCTAGATGGACAGATGGATGGACAGGTGGATCAGTGGGTGGGTGGGTGAATGGATGGATGGATCATCTTCTAACAGTCAATCCAACTATTGCAACTTGTTCAGTCCTTTCAATTCCATAGTTCTGTTAAACAGCCATTCTTCTCTATCTAGTCAGTCACCTTCCCACCAATAGAATAGAATAGAATAGAATAGAATAGAATAGAATTTTTATTGGCCAAGTGTGATTGGACACACAAGGAATTTGTCAAACATTAATCTTCTCTCTGTGTTCCATGCACCTTTCAATGTTTCCTTAGGCATTCCATTTTGAATGATGGCTTCTGTTAGCCATTGCGCAGAGTAGATCTTCTACTTATTATTATTATTATTATTATTATTATTATTATTATTATTATTATTATTATTATGTCAATACAACACAGCAAACGAGATCACTATGCTGGATTTCGTATTTCATCACCAGTCGGGTGCTTCCCAAGCACCTAGGACTGCGTGATGTAGCGGCGAATTATGTATGTCGATCCCAGTAAAGCGGCCTTTTGCAATTGACAGATGGAGATTTTGTCAATTCCAATGGTTTTCAAGTGTCCACTGAGATCCTTTGGCACTGTGCCCAGCGTGCCAAGTACCACTGGGACCACTTTAACTGGCTTATGCCAGAGTTGTTGCAGCTCGATTTTTAGATCTTCGTATTTCACTAATTTCTCTAGCTGCTTCTCCTCAATTCTGCTGTCTCCTGGGATTGCGATGTCGATGATCCATACTTTCTTTTTCTCCACGATCACAATGTCTGGTGTGTTATGCTTCAGAATTCGGTCAGTCTGAAGTCGGAAGTCCCACAGTAGCTTTGCTTGCTCATTTTGGACCACTTTTTCGGGCTTATGATCCCACCAGTTCTTTGCCACTGGTAAATGGTAGTTCCGGCACAAGTTCCAGTGGATCATCTGTGCCACAGCATCATGTCTATGCTTGTAGTCAGTCTGTGCGATCTTTTTGCAGCAGCTGAGTATGTGATCAATTGTTTCATCTGTTTCTTTACAGAGTCTGCACATTATTATTATTATTATTATTATTATTATTATTATTATTATTATTATTTCAAAATGAGAAAGCAGTGGTGGCATTTTAAAGACTTTGAAATAGGGACAGGCATTCTAAGAGTCCGAATCCTAAAACCTTGTTGTCTACAAGAATGGTTCAATTAAAAAAAAAAACCCAAGAACTATAACACACATAATAATATGAACTCTTTTGCAATCATTTATGGCAACAAGAAGGAAGTGAGCGAAAGAGAAGACAAATAATCCCCTTCCACCACTGAGCCAAGAAGGCAGAAGCCACAGTCGGCTAATACCAAGCAAAGGAAACTTTCAAACGCAGAAAAATAAGTGAGCGACTCTTCCATTCTCTCCTCTTAGGCCTTGTTGGCAGGTGCCTTGAGCGTCTTTGGTATCTCAAAACATCTTCTCCACATCGTAAGTTTCCCAGGAGGATGGAGTAAGAGAGGGCAATAAACAGCAGGTCTTGTTTATTGATAACTATAACCTGGTTGTTTTTTTGAAGGCTGCAAATTCTCCATAAGCCTCAGGCACCTGCATGGCTCTGTTGATCACAGAGACAGTAGGAAGGGCAACCGGCGAACGTCCTTCGGCCTTCCCGAAGGCCTTTGTCCTCCATGGGTAGCCTCTATGGAAATAAAAGGGGAGAGCATCGCCAACATCCAAGCTTGGTTTCAATGGGGGAATCGGGCCCTTTTCTCTTTCATGTACGAGAGACGCCCATGGTAATATTTTAAAAAAAATAAATTTTATTGATTTTTTTAAATTTTAACAAAAAGATAAACATAAATTCAAAACACAAATGTGTGCCATCACCAAACAAAATCATATATCCCTCCACCAGGGAAGAATCAATTCTATATCTTTCATTCACCTCAGCTCCGGGTTACATTGCTCGTTCTTTATAGAGTGATTGAATTTTATTTTTTACATTTGCATCGCTTACTAATATTAATACAGTGATACCTCGTCTTACAAACTTAATTGGTTCCAGGACGAGGTTCTTAAGGTGAAAAGTTTGTAAGACGAAACAATGTTTCCCCTAGGAATCAATGGAAAAGCGATTAATGCGTGCAAGCCCAAAACTCACCCCTTTTGCCAGCCGAAGCGCCCGTTTTTGCGCTGCTGGGATTCCCCTGAGGCTCCCCTCCATGAGAAACCCCACCTCCAGACTTCTGTTGCCAGCAAAGTGCTCATTTTTGCGATGCTGGGATTGCCCTGCAGCATCGCCAAAACATGGAAGTCCGGAGGTGGGGTTTCCCATGGAGGGGAGCCTCAGGGGAATCCCAGCAGCGCAAAAACGGGTGCTTCGCTGGCAACGGAAGTCTGGAGGCGGGGCATCCCAGCGGCGGTGGTGGGTTTGTAAGGTGAAAATAGTTTGTAAGAAGAGGCAAAAAAATCTTAAACCCCGGGTTTGTATCTCGAAAAGTTTGTATGACGAGGCGTTTGTAAGACGAGGTATCACTGTATATGGTTTTTGACCTTTTCCCACCGCCTCATTGTTGCTGCTAATTTCTCTTCATTATAATTATGTAATCTAATTTCCATAATTTCATAGTGAATGTGATCCACCATGTACCTGCACCACAATTTTTTATCGTCCATTTATTAGCATCTTTCCACCCAAGCACTATAGTTGCTGTTCTGTCTGGGTTCCCCCAGATGCCAACACCAACTAAAAAGAGTATCCAGACACGCTGATAAAAAGCAAGGTCATTTTATCTCTTTGAAAACAAACACAGATAACAAAAACTGTTCTTACAAACTGGAATGCTATGAAGCGTCACAGAAGAGTCACGACGGCCAGACAATACCACAAGCTTCTTGCTGGCACACACACCACTGTAGATAATAAAACCCACGCCTCCCCCAAGTTTTCAGCCTTCGAGGCCACAAGCCAGAATCAGAGACGCCAAGGATCGAAGCAAGGTCACAGGACTCCCAAAAGATAACTCTCCACAATACAGGAAGGGCAGGCCTGCCTTTTCAACCTTTCGGAGGAGAACCACACCCAAACCCAGCTGTTGCCTATTAGGGATGGAAATACCTGGCTAATTGTCCCCTTCTTTGTGCTGCCCTTCTCTGCCTCATATCTATGATGGCTTGTGCATTCTCATCTAATGATTCCAGGCTACTCGCTGGGGAGAGCTCCCCCCCGGGGGTCTCAGGCTGTTCTCCCTCCTCCTCGTCCTGACATTCCTCTTCCCCGTCTGCCTGGTCCTCCTCCTCCTCCTGTTCCTCGTCCTCCCCCTCTGAGCATGGAGCCGGCAGAGTTCCAGCCGTTCCCTGAGGAGCCTCAGACTAAATCACAACAGTTGCTTGGGCACTTTCTTTTTCTTTTTTTAAATATTTTTATTGAATTTTTTAAAAAGACAAACAAAGACATACAACACTAAACATTTAAGGAGCTACCATTGCTCCGCTTGTCGTAGAAGCCTATCTAGTACAGAAATATAAAAAATCCTAACTGTAATCAGATCTAAGCAGAGATACCACACATGTAAGTTACATTGTTGTTAAATTCAACTCTATATTTTTAATGTTCAACTTGTTAATTCAATTTCTTTATGTTTTAAAATATTCTATACTTATACAAAAAGAGAGAGAGAAAAAAGAGAGAAAAAGTTTATTAGTAATACTATTTACCATTTCATTCTATATTATAATTAATTATTAATACCATTTTTAAAATTCCACCAATCATATACTTTGTCCCATAAGATATGGGACAAAGTATATGCTTGGGCACTTTCTATTGCTGCAATTTTAATTTCTTCATATTCTTTTACCTCACTATTTTTTATCAATAGTGCTGCTTCCTTGGTTAATTTCCAATCACTATTCGTAATTTTATTCACTTCCATTTGAATTTGCTTCCAAAATTTTTGGACTTTACTGCACTCACAAAACATATGCATAAATACTCCCTTTTCCTTACATCCATGCCAACAATTTCCTTTCATCACCGTTTGAAAGCGTGCTAGTTGTACTGGTGTATAATACCATTTATGTAAAATTTTTCTTCTCCTCTCTCTTATCCTTGTATTTTTAATTCTTTTAATATTTTCAATTATGCCTTCCATATCCCTAGTAATAGGTGCAGGGCAGGTGCACCTGGGCAAAGGCAGAGGGAATTGTCCAGGGTGTGCATGCGTGTGTCTTTAGGGTGTAGTTGTTCTGCTTTCGGAGTTATGAACTGTTCTCTGCCAAATAATTCATAGTTGATCCAGAAAGATGTAAAACTGCCACCGTCGTTTGCAAAAAAAAATCAGTTCCACCTGGGTCAAGCATCCCGGTTCATTTTGTCATTCTTTCTTAAAACGTGTAAATGTAGAGACTGAAAATTCCTCCTTCCTTGCCCCTACAGGTGGTTTATATCATCCTCAATCTGGGGGCCTCTACTACATAATCTGGGAGTTTGAGGATTCTATACAAGGTCTTAGCTATTGCTAACACTGCAACTCTCCTGGACAGGGAACTCGGGTGTCTCGGATCCCTAGAGCTGTTTTCCCAACTTAACCTGATCCTACGTAGCTTCTGCTCCCGCAATCTCACACTACTCACAAGAGCCTACAAAACTTTTGCCAGACCCATCCTTGAATACAGCTCATCTGTCTGGAACCCATACCACATCTCGGACATCAACACCCTTGAAAACGTCCAAAGGTATTTCACCAGAAGAGCCTTTCATTCCTCCACTCGAAACAGAATGCCCTACGAAAATAGACTAACAATCCTGGGTCTAGAAAGCTAAGAACTACGGCGATTTGAGTATTGCCCACAAGATCATATGCTGCAACGTCCCGCCTGTCCATGACTACTTCAGCGTCAACCGCAACAACACAAGAGCACGCAACAGATTCAAACTTAATATTAACCGCTCCAAACTTGACTGTAAAAAATATGACTTTAACAATCGAATTGTTGAAGCGTGGAACCCATTACTGGACTCAATACAGTGATCCCTCGAGTTTCGCGATCTCGATGTTCGCTAAACGCTATATCGCGAGTTTTCAACCCGGAAGTAAACAACACCATCTGCGCATGCGTGGCCTTTTTTTTCTATGGCCACGCATGCGTAGATGGTGGAGTTTCCCCACCGGGCTGAGCGGCTTCCCCTGGGTCTTCCCCCTCTTGCCCCGGTAAGTGGCGCGAGCAAAGGCGTGGGCGCGCGTGCGGGGCCCGCTTCCCAGCTGGGAAGCAACAATACCAACCGGGTGGGTGGGGGAAGCCCCGGCGGCGCGCGCGCGAGGCCCGCTTCCCAGCTGGGAAGCAACAACGCTAACCGGGTGGGTGGGGGAAGCCCCGGCGGCGCGCGCGCGAGGCCCGCTTCCCAGCTGGGAAGCAACAACGCTAACCGGGTGGGTGGGGGAAGCCCCGGCGGCGCGCGCGCGAGGCCCGCTTCCCAGCTGGGAAGCAACAACGCTAACCGGGTGGGTGGGGGAAGCCCCTGCGGCGCGCGCGCGAGGCCCGCTTCCCAGCTGGGAAGCAACAACGCCAACCGGGTGGGTGGGGGAAGCCCCGGCGGCGCGCGCGCGAGGCCCGCTTCCCAGCTGGGAAGCAACAACGCTAACCGGGTGGGTGGGGGAAGCCCCTGCGGCGCGCGCGCGAGGCCCGCTTCCCAGCTGGGAAGCAACAACGCTAACCGGGTGGGTGGGGGAAGCCCCGGCGGCGCGCGCGCGAGGCCCGCTTCCCAGCTGGGAAGCAACAACGCTAACCGGGTGGGTGGGGGAAGCCCCGGCGGCGCGCGCGCGAGGCCCGCTTCCCAGCTGGGAAGCAACAACGCTAACCGGGTGGGTGGGGGAAGCCCCTGCGGCGCGCGCGCGAGGCCCGCTTCCCAGCTGGGAAGCAACAACGCCAACCGGGTGGGTGGGGGAAGCCCCGGCGGCGCGCGCGCGAGGCCCGCTTCCCAGCTGGGAAGCAACAACGCTAACCGGGTGGGTGGGGGAAGCCCCTGCGGCGCGCGCGCGAGGCCCGCTTCCCAGCTGGGAAGCAACAACGCTAACCGGGTGGGTGGGGGAAGCCCCGGCGGCGCGCGCGCGAGGCCCGCTTCCCAGCTGGGAAGCAACAACGCTAACCGGGTGGGTGGGGGAAGCCCCTGCGGCGCGCGCGCGAGGCCCGCTTCCCAGCTGGGAAGCAACAACGCTAACCGGGTGGGTGGGGGAAGCCCCGGCGGCGCGCGCGCGGATAAGCGGCAGCAGCGAGGCGGCGGGGAAACCCCAATCGCTGCGGTGGAAGTAAAAACACCATCTGCGCATGCGCAGATGGTGTTTTTACTTCCGCACCGCTACTTCGCGAAAAATCGATCATCGCGAGGGGTCCTGGAACGGAACCCTCGCGATGATCGAGGGACCACTGTAGTGTCAACCCCTAACCCCAACATTTCTCCCTTAGACTATCCACGATTGACCTCTCCAGGTTCCTAAGGGGTCAGTAAGGGGCGTACATAAGTGCACTAGTGTGCCTTTCGTCCCCTGTCCAATTGTCTTTCCTTTATCTCATATATCATATATATTTTCTTCCTTTCATATATCTTCTCCTCTATTTTTACATATTATCTTTATATATATTACTTCATGTCTATTCTCTTCCATATGTATTGTGTATTGGACAAATGAATGAATGAATAAATAAATAAATAAATAAATAAAATAACTTAAGTATCACAGCCCCAAGGGCTTCTACTACTGTACCACTCTCTCTCTCTCTCTCTCACACACACACACACACACACCTTTCTGGCTGGAATACAATCTCTGGGTGTTGGACTTGTGGTGGAAACCTCCATGTATCTTTATTAATTAGTTTAGTTTATATGCCACCCAACTCCCAAAGGACTCTGGGCAGCTTTTGCTATCACTTTTGCTATGATGATGAGCCATCAAATAGTATTGAATAGAATAGAATAACAGAATTGAAAGGGACCCTGAATGTCTTCTCGTCCAACCCCCCGGATCAGGCAGGAAACCCTGTACAAAATTGAAGGAAGATAGAATGTGTTTGTGGTGCTCTTTGTTCCAAGCAGTTGTGACTTTAAATCCAGTTATACTTTGGAGTTTTGTGTGATTCAGGCAATTATAGTTGAAGCTGTGGTTGAACAAGTTGTGTGAACCCCGTCTTCAAGTCAAGCAGTCTGTAGAGGCGGGAATGGGACTTTTTGCCTCCGCCAGTTGGATGAAGCTCTTTCCTCCACAGCAGCTGATCGGCCGCTGCCTTCACTCCCTCGCCCAAAGGCCTCTAGCTCTTGGCCCCAGCCCTTTGGCCACAAAAATCCAAATTCAGCCACAGCCTTTTGGCCACATGGGACACTTCGCCACCATCCAATCAGAACGGTTGTTACAAAATGCTACTTTTGGAAGGAAAGAATGGGACAGATTTCTCTTTCATGCACAAACACACACATTGAATGATAGAGATGGAAGGGACCTCGGTGGCCATCTAGTCTGACCCCCTTCTCATTCAGGAGACACAGAATGATAGAGAGGGAAGGGACCTTGGTGGCCATCTAGTCTGACCTGACCCACCTTCTCATTCAGGAGACTTACAGAATGATAGAGAGGAAAGGGAACTCAGTGGCCATCTAGTCTGACCCCCTTCTCATTCAGGAGACTTACAGAATGATAGAGAGGGAAGGGTCCTTGGTGGCCATCTAGTCTGACCCCCTTCTCATTCAGGAGACTTACAGAATGATAGAGAGGAAAGGGAACTCGGTGGCCATCTAGTCTGACCTACATCGAAGGATAGTGAAACCAAGTGTACAACATTTCAGGCAAGATTTATTTGCAACGCAATGTATCAGGTAGAGGGTTGAATTTTAGAATTAAGACATTTTTGAGATTCAAACATCCAATGGTCCATCATGCACCCAAATGTGATTTTGGCCTGTTGCTCATTCTCAGCCTACAGTTGAACTTGATGGAGGCTGTTGTCGAGACAAAACAGTGCTAAGGATTTTGTCCTAAGGGTGGGGGGAAATACTAGCTATGTTATGTCTGTAATCAGGGAGAGAAGGATTATTTTGGAATGAATGAATAATCAAATAACAGATTCATATAGTTTAGAGCAGGGTTTCCCAACCTTGGCAACTTGAAGGTATCTGGACTTCAACTCCCAGAATTCCCCAGCCTGCAAATGCTGGCTGGGGAATTCTGGGAGTTGAAGTCCAAATATCTTCAAGTTGCCAAGGTTGGGAAACACTGGTTTAGAGATTTAGGAATGACATTGATGTGCCCCTTTGAACATTTACACAAACAATCCCCACAATATCTCTATCGTGTGTGGAATATATCTGGCTGCTAATTTTTAAGTGTGTTAGGACTCAGCCCCAAATGTATTTATTAATTAGATATTTTTGTGGCTGCCCATCTCAGATACAGGACTCTGTGAATAACAAGATTTTTTTAAAAGAAAAAACAACACATACAATAAAACGAAGCACAGAACAGCCAGGAAAAATTACAAACACTTCAATCATTCACTCAACAGAGCCCAGAAACAGACTCTGTAACACACCCAGGGCCCCAGGCTCCAGCAATATACTAAAAATACTTCGGAATGGATGCAGAATATATTTCAGTAGATTGAGTAACTTTAATCTCTGTTGTATGTGCGAAATCTGGAATCCAGAATGCAAGAATTGCAGCATCTCGTCTTCATAAACCAGTGTGGAAATCAAGAAATTATCTCTCTGGCTCAGAAGGCTGTGCTCATTTCTACCGCTGTCCATCTTTCCACCTTCATCCTCTTAATTTCTACCTCTGCTTCATGTCCACCTTGACCTCCACTTCTGTCTCCATCTATTCTCCAAAGCACCTGAGAGCAGGACAATGAATCAAAGAGGGAACTGGACCATAATATCTCCGGGACCGCCTTCTGCCGCACCAATCCCAGCGACCAGTTAGGCCCCACAGTGTCGGCCTTCTTCAGGTCCCATCAACTAAACAATGTCGTCTGGCGGGACCCAGGGGAAGAGCCTTCTCTGTGGTGGCTCCGACCCTCTGGAACCAGCTCCCCCCTGAGATTAGGATTGCCCCCACCCTCCTTGCCTTTCGTAAACTCCTTAAAATCCACCTCTGTCGTCAGGCATGGGGGAACTGAAACATCTCCCCCTTGCCCATGTTGTTTTGGTGTTTGATTGATTGTGTGCTTGTTTTTTTATATATATATTGGGGTTGTTTTATGAATTTCTTACCTTAAAATTGTAATTGGATTGGTGGGTATTGGATGTGTCACTATGTACTGTTTTTACCATTGTTGTGAACTGCCCCGAGTCTGCGGACAGGGGCGGCATATAAATCCAATAAATCTAATCTAATCTAACCAACCATGAAATAAGGGGGAATTTATCACAGTTAGAAGAATTAATCAGTGGAACGGCTTGCCTTCAGAAGTTGTGAGTGGTCCATCACTGAAGCTTTTTAAGAGATTGTACAGCCATTTGTCTGAAATGGTGTAAGGCAGTGAGGTAAACTTATGGCATCATGCATGCCACAGGTGGCACATGCAAGGCATTGCCCTATGTCAGCTCCAGCATTCATACACGTGTTGGCCAGCTGTTTTCTGGCCTTCCTTTTGGCTGTTTTCACTCTCCCCAGGCTTAGGAAAGCCTCCTGAACCCTGGGGATGTCAAAACAGGGCCCAAGGAGCCAACCAGAAGTTTAGAAATGGACTTCCAGTTGTCCTATTAGGTCCTTTTGCACTGTCCCCAGGGTTCAGGAAGGCCTCCTTTCTGGGCATCCAAGCCAAAAAAGGCTTGACATCACTGGTATAAGGCCTTCTGCTTGAGTAGGGAGTTGGACTGCTAGAAGATCTCCAAGGTCCCTTCCAACTGTGTTATTGAGTCTGTCATCTGCACCTCTATAACTGTCTGGTTTGGTGCTGCAACCCAACAGGACCGACACAGACTTCAGAGGAGAATCAGAACTGCAGAAAAAACAATTGCTGCCAACCTGCCTTCCATTGAGGACCTGTAGACTGCATGAGTCAAAAAGAGGGCGGGGAAAATATTTACTGACCCCTCACATCCTGGACACAACTGTTTCAACTCCTGCCCTCAAAACGTCGCTACAGAGCACTGCACACCAAGACAACTAGACACAAGAACAGTTTTTTCCCGAACACCATCACTCTACTAAACAAATAATTCCCTCAACACTGTCAGACTTTCTACTAAATCTGCACTTCTATTCTACTAGTTTTTCTCATCATTCCTTTCACCCATTTCCTCCCATGTTGACTGTATGACTGTAACTTGTTGCTTATATCCTAAGATTTTTATTAATATTGCTTCTTCATTGCTTATTTGACCCCTATGACAATCATTGTGTTGTACCACATGATTCTTGACAAATGTATATTTTATTTTATGTACGCTGAGAGCATATGCACCAAGACAAATTCCTTGTGTGTCCAATCACACTTGGCCAATAAAAATTCTATTCTATTCTATTCTATTCTATCTGAATGAATGAGTGAGTGAGCGAGTGAGTGAGTGAATTAATAAATGAATATATGTATAATGGCAGAAACAAAAGGGAAATGAGCACCCAGTAGTGTGTGTGTATACATGTATGGATGTATGCGTACATGTATACATACATACATACATACATACATACATACATACATACATACATACATACCCCCCTCTCTCCCTTTTTAAATGTCAAAGGGATTTTCTGGTACACACAAGGCACAGGTTAAATGCAATCCAATTTCTCACCCAATAACTGGGAAATTGAGTCCAATTCTAAAGTCCAGAAAGTCCACACACAGTCTTGAACAGGAAAACAGCAAAAACCACGATCTTGACAAAACTATGAATCAGATAAACTACCACAAGGCTAAACCAGCACGCTGCTCTTTTATCTGTAGCACTAATTACAGCAGCCTCGCCCATCCGCAGGTGGCCTCACTTATCTCCTGTAATAATCCTTCAGTTGTTCTCTCCTATGCATCACTCTACACGTGCGTGGATGTGTCATAAGTTCTTTTTCAGAATCCAGGGATGATAAGGATGATTGATCTCCTCTTGGGCTGCCTGCCAAACTCCCCTCTTCCAAGTCACCCCCACCTTCTTCTTCTTCCGAGGAAACTTCACTACCTGACTCTGTTGGCAATAAAACAGGCCTATTACATGTTGATGCTTCCTCTGCATCCACCTCCACATTCCTTGGGGCAGGAGCTGGGCCAGAGCCAACCACAACAGCAGATATGGGTCTTCTACCTGAGCAGGGAATTGGACTTAAAGACTTCCAAGATCCCTTCCAACTCTGTTATTCCAAGGAAAGCTTTCAACATCCAGCTTGAGTATCTAAATAATTTTCTGGAAGACTGAGAGCAGAATTCAGGGAGCAGGGAGGAGAAGCAGAGATGGGGGGGGGGGCAGAATGCCAGCAAGCAAATTGGGAGGGGGACATTGGCAACCAAGCCAAGAGTGACTTGAGTGCGGTTCCCGTATGGCACTTGACCTCCTGAACTTTAACTGTGCCACTCTTTCATTGCACTTTCCCTGCCTCCTAATTGATCCCCGTTCCAAAACTAGGCCAAGGTATGACACATCGTGTTAACCAGCAGTACTTGAGGACAGGTGGATTTCCGCAGGTAGCTGGACAAGCTGATACTTGCTTACTCGCTCTTCTGGGTGGGGCGCCTTCCAAACACTTTTCAGAACTCTCTCAATGCTGCTCTTATATGAGAGAGGAGGAGGGAGGGGGAGACAGAGGGAAACAGGGAGAGAGAGAGAGAGAGTAAGAAGATGAGAGAAGGGGAGAGAAAGATGTAGAGGGAGAGGGAAAGAGAGAGGGGGGAGGGAGGGAGAAGTGGGAGAGAGAGAGAGAAACATGGAGATGGAGAGGGTAGTGATGGGGGAAGAGAGAGGGAGGGAGAGAGAGACAGGAGGGAAAGAGAAGGGAGAGAAAGATAGAGAGGGAGAGAGGGGGAGAGGGAGGGAGAGAGAGAGAGGGAGAGGAAGATGGAGAAGGTAGAGATGAGGAAAGAGAGAGGGAGGGAGGGAGAGACATAAGGAGGGAGAGGGGGAGAGAAAGGGAGAGGGACAGAGGGAGAGGGAGGGAGGAGGAGGGAGAGAGAGACAGATGGGGAAGAGAGAGGGTGAGAGAGGGGGCGAGATAGAGACAGAGGGAGGGGGAGATGTAAATGGTAGAGATGAGGGAAAAGAGAGGGAGGGGAGACAGAGGGAGAGAGGGAGGGAGAGAGAAAGAGAGGGAGGAAAGGAGAGAGAAGGGAGGGAGGGAGAGAAATGGATATGGAGAAGGTAGAGATGAGGGGAGAGGGTGGGGAAGACAGAGGGGGAGAGGGAGGGAGAATCATAAGGAGAGAGAGTGTGGGAGAGAACGATCGAGAGGGAGAGAGAGAGACAGAGAGAGAAGGAGAGAGGGAGGGGAGAGAGAGACATAAGGAGGGAGAGAGGGAGGGAGAGAGAAAGAGAGGGAGGAAAGGAGAGAGAAGGGAGGGAAGGAGAGAGATGGAGAAGGTAGAGATGAGGGGAGAGGGTGGGGATGACAGAGGGAGAGAGGGAGGGAGAGAGAGTCATAAGGAGTTAGAGAGAGTGGGAGAGAATGATGGAGAGGGAGAGAGACAGAGAGACAGAGAGAGAAGGAGAGAGGGAGGGGGGAGAGAGAGACATAAGGAGGGAGAGAGAGGGGGGAGAGAAAGAGGGAGAGGGAGAGAGATGGAGAGGGAGGGAAAGAGGGCAGAGGGAGAGGGGGAGAGAGGGATGGAGATGGAGAAGGTAGAGAAGAGGGAAGAGAGATGGAGGAAGGAAAGGGAGGGATGAGAGAGCGAGAGCGAGAGCGAGAGAGAAGTGAGCCCAAGAAAGTGTTCACGGAGTTCACGGAGAGGGGAGGCATACAAATCTAAATAATAAATAAATAAATAAAGTGAGTTCTACCTTGCAGGTAGAAGAAAACATCTGGGCTGCTTCAACCAGCGTCCTAAAACAGCAGAACGAAAGCCAATCTCTCTCTCTCTCTCTCTCTCTCTCTCTCCATAGGAGAATGAGGAAGCACAACCTGCCCTGCGTTGCCTGGAGCTCTATTTGTTCCGAGGGGATTGTGTGGGTGAAGAGGTCTCTCTTACGAGGTCAACTTAACAACATTTTATAGATCTTCCTTCCAGGCCTCTTTCTCAACCTTGGCACCCTTCACATGTGTGGACTTCAACTCCTAGAATTCCTCAGCCAGTCATGGACTGGAAATGTGACTTATGATGTTTTTTCCACACTTACGACCGTTGCGAAATGCCCATGCCCACCTGAACGAAATTCATATGCTTGGTAGTTGTCTCGCACTTATGACGGTCGCAGTGTCCCAGGGCCATGGGATCCCCTTTTGTGACCGTCTGCCAAGCCAAGTCAATGGAGAAGCCAAATTCCCTGAACAACCACATCACTCAACTGAACAGCCTCATTGATTCACTTAACAACTGTGGCCTGAAAGGGGTCAAATGAGCAAAATTCACTTAACAACTCTCTCAATAGAAACTTTTTCATCGTAAGTTGAAAGCTTACTTTTCTAGCTTTTACTTGGGATGCACTCAATGAAGTTATATTCGGATGGAAAACTGGGGGGCTCTCCTGTTAGTTTGTCCAATGCACGTAAATGCACATAAATGCACGTGTTGCAGAACATAAGAATGCATTAAGGAAAAAAGAAAAAACCTCCTCCCTTTTCCAACACTTCAAAACTACAGGACATGAAATTGATTTTGACAGTACTAAATTAATTTCCAAAACAGAACACTACAGCAAAAGAATAATCATGGAAGCCATCGAGATAGAAAAACATCCCCAAAATATGAACAAGCGGGATGATACCTCCCGCCTACCAGACATCTGGAAACCAGCCCTCAAACGTATCCCAGTCATAGAAACTGAAATCAGACTCAGAACACACATTGCAAAACAATCAAGTAGCCTGCAAGCTCCAACTACTCAGGATATCACGCCTAATCCACAACCATTAACTAATCAGCATACCTCAGCTACATCAACGACCCCAGGTATTACCCCACTGACTCACCAGGAAGTTTCTACACAGCAGGCAATTGCTGAGCCATCAAACCACACCCAGCCACCAGTATTTATAGAAGGAAGGCAGCTCAGGTCTCGCAGTGTTCGCCTTAGAACAAGGACAGAAACACCAGCCTGAAGATGACGAGTGAGACCTCGTTGAAACGTCGCCAGAAATTTCCAAATCCTACACGGGAAGAAACCCGAATATACCAAGACCGTCATACCTGTACCCGTGAAAATCTACGAAAACACACACACACACACACACATAAATAAACGCACTGCTGGCAAAAGGCTCACCAAAACTCTTTTCTCCTTTAAGCATAAACAAATTCATTTTCTCCAAGTGGGATGAGATTAAAGACAAAAAAAATGCAGGATAATGTTTCAACTCGGCATTTTCACAAATATTGTTGGCTGCTGTACAAGCACCATGGTTGCACCACTGTGTATGAAGGAGGAGTGGGATGGAAGGAAGCCATTTACTAGTCCACGAAGTACAGGCGGATCTCGCAAGCTTTTGGTTAGCCTGACCAATCGGGCTGCTTAATGAAAACCAAAGAAAGTTCTGAGATAAATAAACAACTTAATTAAAAACTCAGAGTTGTTTGGTTGCCTTCACTGTTTTGTTTTGTGTTGAATTTTTTTTTTTATGGCTAAAGTAATCTGCATACAGGCGGAAGCACATTGCATAACATAATAAACTGACGCTTCTGTAATTTGGAATTATCTATTCATTGCATGATCATGGGATTATAATATGGTCCTGGAAAGGAGCAGCCAACATCGGCAACACCCTGATCCTATTGGGAATGGATAGATGCTGTTGAATTTATTTATTTATCGAGATGGGGAGGAGTGGCTGGGGAGAGGTGAGCTTCCCAGTTCTCTTTGCACATAAGATTTGCTGGCAATTGCAAGATGGGTGAACATCAAGTCCCAGAATTCTTTAGGAATTGACTGATGAATTCTGGGAGTTGAAGTCTACCCATCTTAAAATTGCCAAGCTTGAAAAAGCACTGCTTTAAAGTCATACAATGGTAGTTTTACTTTCACAGCAGGCTTGCTGATGTAGAACATATTTTTAAAGTGCAACTCACATGTCAGACAAGTGGGATATATATATATTGCATAGAAACATAGAAATATAGAAGATTGACAGCAGAAAAAGACCTCATGGTCCATCTAGTCTGCCCTTATACTATTTCCCGTATTTTATCTTAGGATGGATATATGTTTATCCCAGGCACGTTTATATTCAGTTATTGTGGATTTACCAACCACGTCTGCTGGAAATTTGTTCCAAGGATCTACTACTCTTTCAGTAAAATAATATTTTCTCACGTTGCTTTTGATCTTTCCCCCAACTAACCTCAGATTGAGCCCCCTTGTTCTTGTGTTCACTTTCCTATTAAAAACACTTCCCTCCTGAACCTTATTTAACCCTTTAACATATTTAAATGTTTCGATCATGTCCCCCCTTTTCCTTCTGTCTTCCAGACTATACAGATTGAGTTCATTAAGTTGAGTGACCTTTCTCTTCTCAAAGATCTAAGAACTTCCTCCCTTAGCAAATCACAAGAGAAGCAAAATGATCCCATCTCTTAGATCTATGCAAAGCTTTGAAAACATATTACCCCCATTCTCCACCACCCCGAGCTGCTTTGCGAAGCAGGGCAGGGCAGGGCTGCCTATTCACAGCTCATAAAAACAAACTATGCACCAGGATGTTTCTTCTAGCTGCTTGCGAGCGCTGGAGGAAGCCACCCGAGAGGTGCAGTGGCTTTGGTAAATGAGCGTGTGGCCTGAGAGCCCCTTGCTATGCAAGCAATGATCGACTGGTGTCTTTGTGTATGTATTGGCCTGTGGGAATGGCCTTGGGAGACCGAAGGAGGAGGCACAGACCAGACAATTACCAGTCGGTGGATTGCACGCCGGCCGGCATGCTCTATGCCAGTGTTTCCCAACTTTGGCAACTTATTTTATCTATCTATCTGCCTGCCTGCCTGCCTGCCTGCCTGCCTGCCTGCCTGCCTGCCTGCCTGCCTGCCTGCCTGCCTGCCTGCCTGCCTGCCTGCCTGCCTGCCTGTCTATCTATCTATCTATCTATCTATCTATCTATCTATCTATCTATCTATCTATCTATTTATCTATTGGATTTGTATGCCGCCCCTCTCCGTAGACTCGGGGCAGCTAACAACAACAATAAAAAACAGCATGTAAATCCAATACTAAAACAACTAAAAAATCCTTATTGTAAAACTAATCATACATACAAGCAAACATACCATGCATAAATTGTAAAGGCCTAGGGGGAAAGAGTATCTCAGTTCCCCCATGCCTGACAGCAGAGATGGATTTTAAGAAGTTTACGAAAAGCAAGGAAGGTGGGGGCAGTCCTGATCTCCGGGGGGAGCTGGTTCCAGAGGGTCAGGGCCACCACAGAGAAGGCTCTTATTTATTTTATTTATTTATTTATTATTTAGATTTGTATGCCGCCCCTCTCCGCAGACTCGGGGTGGCTCACAGCAGGATACAACAATTCATGACAAATCTAAATATAATTTAAAATATTTTAAAAAACCCATTTACTAAGCAAACATACACACAAACATACCATGCATAAATTGTACATGCCTGGGGGAGGTGATTCAGTTCCCCCATGCCTGCCGACAAAGGTGGGTTTTAAGGAGTTTACGAAAGGCAAGGAGGGTGGGAGCAATCCTAATCTCTGGGGGGAGCTGGTTCCAGAGCGTTGGGGCCGCCACAAAGAAGGCTCTTCCCCTGGGTCCCACCAGCTGACATTGTTTAGTCGACGGGACCCGGAGAAGGCCAACTCTGTGGGACCTAACCGGCCGCTGGGATTTGTGCGGCAGAAGGCGGTCCCGGAGATATTCTGGTCCGGTGCCATGAAGGGCTTTATAGATTTCACCACTGGATCAGTCCCTTGCTTGATTTTATCTTTCTCCTTTTCCTCTTGATTTGCGCTAATTTTCAGATAAGGGCAGGTTGCAAGGTGCGAAAATAACAGAAGTCACCTCTGGCTGTCGTGCGCTGACACACGCACTCCCTGTGCATCAGAAGATTCTTAGCACATCCGATACTGGGTTTGTCATTATTTACTTGATTTACCCCCCACTGTTGTTTTGTAATGCTGCCTTTTATCTTGTGATAGCAGGGCATTATAGAATTAGCCCTGTACACAGGGGGAAAAAACACACACAATACACTGTAACTACAGCAATTAGGGACAGGAAGCTCATTAGATAGACGAGCGCTTGCCAGCCACATTAATAAACTGGTTTAAAATGCCTGGGCCATGTATCACTTTGGTTACACCTATTTGGGGAATGTGATCTCTAGGCAGGAGGCCTCTGGAGAGAAATTTCTCCTACCTCAGCTGTGCATATGAAATGTTCTTTTTGGTTTGTTTTTTTCGTAAAGGGATGTGGTATCCCTTCGCTTAACATTTCACTTAAAGCAGCGTTTCTCAAGTTGTGTGGATTTCAATTCTCAGAATATCCCAGCCAGCCCTGAGGAATTCTGGGAGTTGAAGTCCACACGACTTAGAGTGGTCATGTTTGAAAAACAAATGACCAAATAATATGTAGCAGAGATGGGATTCAGCAGGTTCTGACTATTTCAGACCAGTTCTGACCAGTGGCCAATCAAGTCCCACAGAGTTGGCTTTCTCCGGGTCCCGTCAACTAAACAATGCCGTTTGGCCTTCTCTGTGGCAGCCCCAGCCTTCTGGAATCAACTCCCCCTGGAGATTCGAATTGCCCTCACTATGGGGGGACATAGCTTTTTATCTAATATTGGATTTGTATTCTGTATATTGTGTTATTGTTGTTGTGAGCAGCCCCAAGTCTTTGGGCAGGAGCGGCATACAAATCTAAATAATAATAATAATAATAATAATAATAATAATAATAATAATAATAAGCAAGCAAAACTACTGTGGGACTTCCGAGTTCAGACTGACCGAATTCTGAAGCATAACACACCAGACATTGTGATCGTGGAGAAAAAGAAAGTATGGATCATCGACATCGCAATCCCAGGGGACAGCAGAATTGAGGAGAAGCAGCTAGAGAAATTAGTGAAATACGAAGATCTAAAAATCGAGCTGCAACGACTCAGGCATAAGCCCGTGAAAGTGGTCCCAGTGGTACTTGGCATGCTGGGCGCAGTGCCAAAGGATCTCAGCGGACATTTGAAAACCATCGGAATTGACAAAATCTCCATCTGTCAATTGCAAAAGGCCGCTTTACTGGGATTGGCACACATAATTCGTCGCTACATTACGCAGTCCTAGGTGCTTGGGAAGCGCCCGACTGGTGATGAAATACAAAATCCAGCATAGTGATCTGGTTCTCCAGAAATAATGATAATGATAATGATAATTATTATTTCTGGAGAACCGGTAGTGGAAATTTTGAGTAGTTCAGAGAACCAGTAAATGCTACTTCTGGCTGGCCCCAGAGTGGGGTCGAAATGGAGACTTTGCAGTATCCTTCCCCTGGAGTGGGGAGGGGATGGAGATGGGGACCAGATGATGCCATGACACTGGAGCCATCATAAATGTGAGTCAAGGATCTGAATCCCCATAAAATCTTATGACCATGCTGCAACAGTCTTTTATCAATGTTGTTGTAAGTTTGAATGGTCTCTAAACAAATTGGTGTAAGTCAAGGTTTCCCTGTAATATAGATTTCATGCAATGTAACTAGAAAGTTGGACCATGGTGAGATTATTATTATTTTTTTACTACCAGTTCTGTGAGCATGGCTTGGTGGGCATGGCAGGTGAAGGATACCGTAAAATCTCAATTCCTTCCCCACTCCAGGGGAAAGATATTACTTAAACCAGTGTTTCCCAACCTTGGCAACTTGAAGATATTTGGACTTCAACTCCCTGAACTCCCCAGCCAGCATTCACTGGCTGGAGAATTCTGGGAGTTGAAGTCCAAATATCTTCAAGTTGCCAAGGTTGGGAAACACTGCCCCAGAATATACAGATAGAGTTCATGAAGTCTTTCCTGATACGTTTGATGCTTAAGACCTTCCACCAATTTTGCAGCCCATCTTTGGGCCCATTCAGTTTTTTTATTTAACCCTTTAACCTATTTAAATGCTTCGATTCTGTCCCCCTTTTCCCTTCTGTCCTCCAGACCAGTGTTTCCCAACCTTGGCAACTTGAAGGTATCTGGACTTCAACTCCCAGAACTCCCCAGCCAGCATTCGCTGGCTGGAGAATTCTGGGAGTTGAAGTCCAGATATCTTCAAGTTGCCAAGGTTGGGAAACACTGACTTAAATCACATTCCATCCCCACTCCAGGGGCAGGATATTGCAAAATCTCCATTCCATCCGGAATCCAGGGGAAGGATACTGCAAAATTCTAATTTCCTCCCGATCAGCTGGAATTCGGGAGGCAAAGAATAGATGGAGGCTGGGCCATTCAGAGGTTGCATTTATCACTTCTCCAAACTACTCAAAATTTCCACTACCGGTTCTCCAGAACTGGTCAGAACCTGCTGAAACCCAACTCTATCCTGGACGATTCTCACAAGGTTCTGGATTCTAGAGAACACAGCTTGAATACTGTGGGTCTGAGATAGTGTTTCTCGGCAGCTTTAAGATGCTGGTTGGGATTTTCTTTGAGTATGCCGCCCCGAGTCTTCGGAGAGGGGCGGCATACAAATCGAATAAATAATAATAATAATAATAATAATAATAATAATAATAATAATAATAATAATATATAGTCTGCACATCTTTGATTTATATAGTCCATGCATCTTATATATAGTCCATGCATCTTAATGCTGCGGAGATTGAGATGCAGGGATTGAAGAATGGTAAATAAGTGAAGGGCCATCAAAATTGACAAATGAAGGGTCGGTCCCCAGGACAAGAGGTTTCATCTTCATTCACACTCATGCTGGAGCCTGTCGTTCAGGAACTTCTCTCTACATCAGGGGTCTCCAACCTTATCAACTTTAGGACTTGTGAACTTCAACTCCCACAATTTATTTATTTATTTATTTTTATTTATTTATTTTGTCCAATACACAATGAGGGTTTTAGTGGGTGTATATATATATATATATATATATATATATATATATATATATATATATATATACATACACACACACACACACACACACACACACACACACACACACATAGTAAAATACATGATGAAGGTTATAGAGGAGATACTCATAGTAAAATATATCTAAGAAATAATAGAAAAGAAGGTATAGTAATAGAACATATCAATGAAAGAATAGAAGAACAGATATCGGAATAGAAGAAAGCTATAGGAGATATAGGAGAGCAATAGGACAGGGGACGGAAGGCACTCTAGTGCACTTGTACTCGCCCCTTACTGACCTCTTAGGAATCTGGATAGGTCAACCATGGATAATCCAAGGGTAAAGTGTTGGGGGTTTGGGGATGACGCTATGGAGTCCGGTAATGGAGTTGAAGTCCACAAGTCTTAAAGGTTGGCAAGGTTGGAGACCCCCTGCTCCACATTCTGGTGAGGGTGGAGTTCCCTGAGGGTGGGTCCCAGCATAAAGCTTCTGAAAGCTCAGAAGATGAATCCTTTGGCCCCGGTGACTGACCCACATTAGATCCTGCAATAAGAATTAAATTAATTGATTAATCATATGCCTTCAGACATGATTAATCCCATGATTGATTAATCATGTGGCATCAGAAGTTCTAGATACTTCATCACTGGAGGTTTTTCAGGAGAGACCAGACAACTATTTTTCTGAAATGGTATAGGACCATGATGGCAAACCTATGACATGCGTGCGACAGGTGGCACAGAGTCATATCTGCTGGCACTCGAACTGTTGCCCGAGCTCACCTCCAGTGCCAGCCAGCTGATTTTTGGCTCATGCAGAGGCTTTGGGAGGGCAATTTTGGCCTCCAGGGGGGCAGGGAGGCCATTTTTGCCCTCCCCAGGCTCCAGGGAAGCCATTGGTACCTGGGGAAGGGTGAAAAATGGGCTTGCGGGGCCCAGCAGAAGTGAAGAAATGGGGGAGGGGTCATGTGTGCATACAGGGCTGTGTGGAAGCATTGAATTATGAATGGGGGCATGTGTGTATGTGCGATTGCACACCCGCACACACTTTTGGCACACGAGGGGGAAAAGGTTTGCCATCACTGGTAGAGGACCCCTCAGGAGCAGGCTTCAAAATTTTTAACAACGGGTTCTCTGCCTGGTTGCTGTTTAGCAGTGATGGGCTACCAAAATTTTTGCTACCACACTGTGGGTGGGGCTTATGCATTTTGTTTCAACATCTTTCAGTGCAAATTGGGGGTTTTCATCCATAGAAGAGATCCAATCAGCCGCGATGAAGATCTTGCGAGAGGTCCCCGAAGACGCCTTCCAGGGGGTGTACCGGTCATGGCAGAGTCGCTGGAAAAAATGTGTAGAGACCCAAGGACAGTACTTTGAAGAATTTTAAGTGTTTGTGAAAATCTGTTCAATAAATTACTTTAAAAAAAATAATTGCATTACTTTTGGAACGCATCCTGTATCTGTGGAACACCTAGCAGGGAAAGGAGGCCCTCAAAGTTTTTGCTTTGAAAGCAGCAATAAGATTCTGCTGTTTTAGCAGTGCTGTTTGCTGATTTCTCCTCCCAGATTCCTCCAGTGACAGTCATCCTTCTTGTTGGGCTAGTTCCTTCTGTCTCTGCTTTTAGCAGGGGTGGGAGCTTTTCGCGGCTGCCTGAGATTTATTACGATTCTCCCCGCTCTTCTGCTGTTGAAAGGTAGCCCTACAGATGGGAGTGCTTTCCATCAGATAAAGAAGCATTAAATTGCTATTGTTGGAATTAAGAGCAATGAGCAGTTGCTCCAGGAAAAAAAAAAAGATAGAGGTGGGATAGGCAGAGAAGGATTCCCAAGGAAATGATGACGTAATGTAGGTCCTGCTTTTTTTGATGTGGCGTTGCAAAAAAGTGGAGGGCAGAAGAGTTGAAACTGGGGCTTCTGGGAGTTTGCAGGGGTTTGGGAGAATCTCTAGCTAAGATTCTGTGCAGTTCAGTGGACGTCCAAATCCCACTCCTGGCTGGCACTGCCCTCCCCCGTCCCACTCCTCCCAGGAGTCCCCACACCACCTGTACGTAAGGGAGTTCTGGAAATCTATCACTACTTACCAGAGCATACAAAACCTTCGCCAGACCCATCCTCGAATACAGCTCATCTGTTTGGAACCCATGCCGCATCTCAGACATTAACACCCTTGAAAATGTCCAGAGATACTTCACCAGAAGAGCCCTTCACTCCTCCACTCGAAACAGAATACCCTACGAAACTAGACTTACAATCCTGGGCCTAGGAAACTTAGAACTAAGACGCCTTAAACTTGATCTAAGTATTGCCCACAAGATTATATGCTGCAGTGTCCTGCCTGTCAACGACTACTTCAGCTTCAACCACAACAACACAAGAGTACATAACAGATTCAAGCTCAATATTAACCGCTCCAAACTTGATTGTAAAAAAGACGACTTTAGTAATAGAGTTGTTGAAGCGTGGAACTCATTACCGGACTCCGTAGCATCGTCCCCTAACCCCCAACATTTTACCCTTAGACTGTCCAGGGTTGACCTCTCCAGATTCCTAAGAGGTCAGTAAGGGGTGTGCATAAGCGCACTAGAGTGCCTTCCAACCCCTGTCCTATTGTCTCTCCTATATCCCATATATCTTCTCTTCTATCCCTGTATCTTTCTTCTATTCTCTCTTTGATTTATTTTATCCTATATTCTCTCTTCTATTCTTTCTCTAATTCTATTTCCTCGAAGGTGTCCTCTATTACCAAAAACCCTCCCATTCCTTCATCAGCTATTCTGACAGGTGGGTAACAAACTACATAAACATTCCTTTCCATAGTGATACATTTTTATCTAACACTATGCATTTTACTGAGCTTAAAGAAACAAGAGTTATCTTCAAAAGGAGACAGCATTCAAACATTGTTTAGCTACATTTCCAATAGTAACAGTCTCTCAAGGTTGCAATACGTTCTCACATTCTAACAAAAACAAAATCTCAACTTTTCTTATCGGATTGAATTCCATCCCAATTTAGTTTACAGAGACAAAACTTACACACTTTTGGGTTCTGCTTTCAGGAGCTTTTCCCACAACTCAAACAGACGGCTTGGGGAGGTTTTGGAAATGGGGCCCAAGGTCTTTTGGGACCATAAACCCCATCTTATAAAATACATTGTTTTGTTACGGAAAGCTCCTGTCTCTTGAGTCTGGAATCAAACTGGACCATGGGCAATATATAAATATTGCCAGCAAAAGTATCAAAACAAATAAAAGTCAAGTTAATGAAATCATGAGCTTGTCATACATCATTGACCATCTAACCTTGAAAATCACTGCAGGTTTTCAGGAAGAAACAGGACTGTCATTTATTTTTATTTTTTATTTATTTATTAGATTTGTATGCCGCCCTTCTCCGGAGACTCGGAGTGAATCACAACAACAAAACAGTACAAATCCAATAGTTAAAAACGATTTAAAATCCTTAATATAAAAAACAATCATATATCTCATACAAACCATTGACTGCAGAGGTGGGTTTTAAGGAGTTTGCAGAAGGCAAGGAGGGTGAGGGCAATCCTAATTTCCGGGGGGAGTTGGTTCCAGAGGGTCGGGGCCACCACAGAGAAGGCTCTTCCCCTGGGTCCGGCCAGACAACATTGTTTCATCGACGGCACCCGGAGAAGGCCAACTCTGTGGGAGCTAACTGGTCCCTGGGATTCGTGTGGCAGAAGGCGGTCTCGTAGATAGTATAGGATCGTGATGGCGAACCTATGGAGCCACATCAGAGGGCATATGAGGCATTACCTTATATCAGCTCCAGCTTGCATGCATGCGCTCGCTGTTTTTCGGCCTTGGGGAAGGAATATTAGCTGGGTATCTGCTGCCTCCATGTTTCCTCTGTGCATCCTTTGTAACTCAAGGCTAGCACAGCTTACTTCTTATCATTTAACACTTAACATTCTTCTTCCTCCCTCTTATTTATTTATTTATTTATTTATTCATTCATTCATTCATTCATTCATTCATTCATTCATTCATTCATTCATTCATTCAACTTCTATGCCGTCCAATCCTGAAGGACTCAGGGCGGCTTACAACATTATTATTATTATTATTATTATTATTATTATTATTATTATTATTATTATTATTTAGATTTGTATGCCGCCCCTCTCCGTAGACTCGGGGCGGCTCACAGCAATATAACAATATAATGCAATAATAATAGAAATACAAATACAAATAGATGCAGAGCAACAAAAAGCAGTTGGATATAATCTAAACTATGTAAAACCCCGTATTAAAAGAAACCCAGTTAATATAAAACAGTCACGATCCCATACATATATGCCATTCATACAGTGTGGCCCTGTCAGTTGTTAGTTCATGGCTCCCCAGGCCTGCTGGCAAAGCCAGGTCTTCGTGGCCTTAGGGTCAGAGCAGTACGGATATCAGGAGGGGGGGGTTGGTTCCATAGAACCAGGGCAGCCACAGAGAAGGCTCTCCCCTATGGTCCCGCCAACCTGCATTGCTTTGTCAACAGGACCCAGAGGAGGCCAACTCTCTGTGTTTTTTTTGGTCATAAGAACCTAAGAAGAGCCCTACTGAATCAGGCGAAAGCCCATCGAGTCCAGCATTCTGTGTCACCCAGTGGCCCACCAATTGTCTATGGGGATCTTGAGCAGAAAGAGAAGGCAAGACCCTCCCTTTCCCTTGACCCCCAACAAATGGTACCCAAGGGAATCCTACCTGCCTCAACCAACAGAGAGGCAGCACATGGACATGCGTTTCAATAACCACCGACACACTTGGCATCCCTGAATCTGTCTAATCCTGCCTTGAAGCTATCCATGGTGACAGCTGTCACGACCTCTTCTGGAAGTGAATTCCATAAACCAACGACCCTCTGAGTGAAGAAATATTTCCATTGATTTGTCCTCACTTTCCTACCTATGAGCTTTAGGGAGAGCCCCCTCATCCTAGTATTGTGTGATAAAGAAAATAATTTTTCTCTATCCACCTTTTCTATCCCATGCATTATTTTATACACTTCGATCAAGTCACCCCTTAAACGCCGTCTTTCAAGGCTGAAGAGACCAAGGCGTTGCAACCTGGTTTCATAAGGGAGGGGCTCCATTTCCTTGATCATACTTGTTGCCCTTTTTGCACCTTTTCCAGGTCTCTTCTTTTTCCTGAAATACTACTCTATTTTCTAGTCTGCTTCCCAGTCGTCGTCCCCCCTCCCCACCCACACACACAAACACTCCGCAGTCTGCATTGGTTGCCGATCAGTTTCCGGTCACAATTCAAAGTGTTGATTATGACCTATAAAGCCCTTCATGGCACCGGACCAGATTATCTCCGCGACCGCCTTCTGCTGTACGAATCCCAGCGACCAGTTAGGTCCCACAGAGTTGGCCTTCTCTGAGTCCCGTCGACTAAACAATGTCGTCTGGCGGGACCCAGGGGAAGAGCCTTCTCTGTGGCAGCCCCGGCCCTCTGGAACCAACTCCCCCCAGAGATTAGAATAGCCCCCACCCTCCTTGCCTTTCGTAAGCTCCTTAAAACCCACCTCTGTCGTCAGGCATGGGGGAATTGAGATGCTCTTTCCCCCTAGGCTTCTACAATTTACAATTTATGTATGTTATGTTTGTATGTATGTATGTATGTATGTATTCATTCATTCATTCATTCATTCATTCATTCATTCATTCATTCATTCAGTCAGTCAGTCAGTCAGTCAGTCAGTCAGTCAGTCATTTATTCATTTATTGGATTTGTAAGCCACCTCTCTCCGCAGACTCGGGGTGGCTAACAACAATGATAAAAACAGCATGTAGAAATCCAATTAATAAAACAACTAAAAACCCTTATAATAAAACCAAACATACACACAAACATACCATGCATAACTTGAAATCGCCTAGGGGGAAGGGATATCTTAACTCCCCCATGCCTGGCAGCATAAATGAGTCTTGAGTAGTTTACGAAAGACAGGGAGGGTGGGGGCAGTTCTGATCTCGAGGGGGAGTTGGTTCCAGAGGGCCGGGGCCGCCACAGAGAAGGCTCTTCCCCTGGGGCCTGCCAACGACATTGTTTAGTCGACGGGACCCGGAGAAGGCCAACTCTGTGGGACCTTATCGGTCGCTGGGATTTGTGCGGTAGCAGGCGGTTCCGGAGGTAAAATCATCCCTGATTTTACAACCCCCGCCCCCTTTTAACCACTGATGTTAAGCGAATCAGTGTAATTAGTAATTATGAATTATGAAGTTGTTAAGTGAAACTGGTTCTTCCCCCCATGGACTTTGTTAAAAGCCATCTGGAGAAGGTTGCAATGGGGAGCACATGATTGGTTTTTAAAATAAGGGTTTTTAGCTGTTTTAGTATTGGATTGTCGCATGTTGTTTTTACCACTGTTGTTAGCCGCCCCGAGTCTGCGGAGAGGGGCGGCATACAAATCCAATAAATAAATAAATAAATAATAAACACACATGCACACTAGTTTTACAAAGATTTTTTAAAAAATATTTCTGTGCCCCTTTAGTTTTACAGTGTATTTCCGGTCTCTTTTGCAGGTGGGCGGCATTAGCACAGCACCTTTCCCAATCCACGTATCTCTTCTGCATTTCATCTTTTTTACTCAGTGACAATATCTCTCCTGAGAGCACAGCCCAAATCCGGGGCTGAATGAGATCAGCGGCATCGAGCTCACGCTCACGGCCTACATGCAGATCAACTCAAATGGATGTTCAGGCTTCGTTGCCAAAGTGTCTTGCCCGCTGCCAATCAAGATAGGAACCATTTAGCGATGACTCACCGGCCATGCTATCGGTGGAGGATTAGCAAAGAAAGTTACCCAACTCCTGTTTGAATGCATAATTGCAGGGCATTAGGTGATATCTCTGAAAAATGTCACCGCGGCTGTTGGGTTGTTAGTTCTGTTCACTTTTTGTTCAAAGGGATAACAGAGTAATAGAATAACATCAGGGGCGGACTCCCATTACTGCCACTGCTGATGTGCTGCACGCACAGCTTCGGTTCCCTTGCATGCGCGCACAATTCAAAGTGTTGGTTATGACCTATAAAGCCCTTCATGGCCCCGGACCAGATTATCTCAGGGAACGCCTTTTGCTGCACGAATCCCAGCGACCAGTTAGGTCCCACAGAGTGGGCCTTCTCCAGGTCCCGTCAACTAAACAATGCTGCTTGGCGGGACCCAGGCGGCCCCAGCCCTCTGGAACCAACTCCCCCCAGAGATTAGAATTGCCCCCACCCTCCTTGCCTTTCGTAAGCTACTTAAAACCCACCTCTGTCGTCAGGCATGGGGGAATTGAGATATACCTTCCCCCTAGGCCTATACAATTTATGCATGGCATGTTTGTGTGTATGTTTGGTTTTTAATGGCTTTTAGTAATTTAAATATTAGATTTGTTTTATGCTGTTTCTTGTTATTGTTGTTAGCCACCCCGAATCTACGGAGAGGGGCGGCATACAAATCTAATAAATAGAAGATAGATAGATAGATAGATAGATAGATAGATAGATAGATAGATAGATAGATAGATAGATAGATACATACATACATACATACATACATACATACATAAATAAGCAAAGCTGCACATGCAGAGCACCAGTAGCTCCAGGAATGGGAATCTGCCCCAGCTGCAGTGGTCATAAGAGTGAAAAGTGGTCATAAAACTTTCAGCGCAATTGTAACTTCGGTCACTAAATGACTGTAAGTCAACGGGTGATGGTAGCCAAAATAATCCTTCTCTGACTGCTCTGACTTCAGTTGGAGTAATAGAAAAGGCAGGTTCTGTCCGAAGAGACCAATAAAATGTGATTCTCAAACTGGGTCAGGGGTCTGCAACCTGCAGCTCTGGAGCCGCATGTGGCTCCTTCATCCCTCTGCTGCAGCTCCCTGTGGCTCAAAATATGCATCACAACCACCAATGTGCAATACCCACCGGCATGTGATTTATTGAGCTTTTCAACCCATCTTTTTATTTTTATTTTCCTGGAGTTCAAAATGTTTTTGTGGCCTGTAGAAATAAAAAAGTATTTTCTCTGTAGCAGGTTATTGATTTCATAAATGCAATTCACTATAGTTTTTTTAATAGATCGCACAAAGGTTAAAAAAAATGATATAAGATGCACCCTTTTCCTCCCTAAAAGAGCCTAATCATTTGGGTGCATCTTATACTCTGACTGTAGCTTTCCCCCCACTCCTAGTCCTAACTAACTGCTAATGATCTTTCCAGCTCTTACCTTGCAGATTCTTTCATTGTTTCTCTCTGCGAAGAATGTTTTCCAAGCCCTAAGTCTTTGCAGGCTTTTTTTCATTTCTCTAACTTGCTCCAAATAAGTTTCTTTCCAGCCCTAGCCAGGTTCCCAGCTCTTACCCACTTGCAAGCTCTTTCATTGTTACTCTCTGTGTAGAATGTTTTTCAAGTCTTAACTCTTTGTAGGCTTTTTTTCCCATTTCTCTAACTTGCTCCAAATGTTTCTTTCCAGGTGCTAATGATGTTCCCAGCTCTTATTGGTTTGCAAGCTCTTTCATTGTTACTCTCTCTGAATAAAGTTTTTTTAAAGCCCTAACCCGGGAATAAAATAATGTGCTGAAGCTGACCAGACTAAGGATGCTAGACAGATGAATACCTAGTAAGTAGATTCTTTTCCCTATTTTCCTCCCCAAAAACTAAGGAGTGTCTTATATTCCGGTGTGTTTTATACTCCAAAAAATATAGTTGTATTTGTCACAGTGGTAGTTGTCATAGGGGCCCCAGCACACAGCTTTGCCTGTGACCCATAATGCTGTTAAGATGGTCCTGGATTTTGTCTGAAACCTACTGATTCTTTCAGTGCAAAACTTTGTTTTTCACTTTGGAGTCAGTCATGTTGTCAGGATTGGCGTAATCCAAGCCCGATCATTCTAAATGTTCTTCTGGATTTGTCCTATCAGGGGAGTTATAAGAGAGATAAACTCCTACGGGATTTCGGAGGAGTTTGCCAAATCACAAAGGAGCTAGTTTTCTGCTATTGCAAAAACTAAGTTAATTAATTTGGATCAAACACAGAGATTATCTGAAGATCAAGAGATCACACACCCATGAAGAAGGCTTGGAAAATGAAGCTGCCTTGGACCGCAGCGTAGCCACCCTAAGTACAACTTTGGACGTTGCAATAAGTGTGGGTGGACACAAGGACACATGATGGTGGAGCTTCATGCTAGAGCACTTCCAGAAGGCCAGACTTTGGCAGTAACTACAGCTATAGGATGAGAGCTCTCCTGTTACTATTAACCTGTTACTAGTTAGCTATCTTTGGGGTAAGTCAATCGTGGTAATTATTATTATTTATTATTATTTATTAGATTTGTATGCTGCCCTTCTCCGCAGACTTGGGGCGGCTCACAGCAGTGATAAAACAGTATACAATGACAAATCTAATATTAAGTCTAAAATAACAATTTTACATTAAAAACCTAAAAAAAACCTTATATAAAAACATACACACAAGCATTCCGTACATAAAACTACATAGGCAAGGGGAGATGTCTCAGTCCCCCCATGCCTGACGGCAGAGGTGGGTTTTAAGAAGTTTGCAAAAGGCAAGGAGGGTGGGGGCAGTCCTGATCTCCGGGGGGAGCTGGTTCCAGAGGGTCGGAGCCGCCACAGAGAAGGCTCTTCTCCTGGGTCCCACCAGCCGACATTATGTGCGCAATAAGTTTCTATAAAAATAAATATAAGTTCCAAGCAAGACAGATCTCTAAACATACCCAGAGAGAGAGAGAGAGTTCTCTGAACACCATGCCCAGAGAGAACAGATTTCTGAACATACTAAGAGGTAACAGGTCTCTCAACAATAGAGGTTTCATGCCCAGAGAGGTCTTCCTAGCTCAAAACTGCTTTGCTCAGAAAACCTTGTCACCGTGTCTATGATTCTTACAACCCCACTATAAACCAAGCTTCCTCACTGGAGGATGTTTCGTGTAGTAGTTTCAAATCACCTTAAAGGCATCAGGATTCTGGGAGTTGAAGTCCACAAGTCTTAAAATTGCCAAGTTTGGGGACTCTTGGCACAGATGAACAGATAAAAAGGAAGGAATTTTAAATAGGCTAAGGCAGTGTTTCCCAACCTTGGCAACTTGAAGATATTTGGACTTCAACTCCCAGAATTCCCCAGCATTCGCTGGCTGGGGAATTCTGGGAGTTGAAGTCCAAATATCTTCAAGTTGCCAAGGTTGGGAAACACTGGGCTAAGGAATAAGGGAATTAACACCCCCCTCCCTTCAATCTTTCTTACCAATTTAGGTTCACTTGCTAATAAGATAGATGAAATATTCCTTTTAAACAGATACAATTCTGATTTTTACAAGGCATCTGCCCTATGCTTTATTGAATCCTGGCTAAACAAAAACATTCATGACAATAGCATGCATATACCAGGTTTTCAGGTACTTAGAGCAGACAGGATTGTAGAACTATCACAGGGAAAAATGGAGAGAAGACTTATGTATATATATCAACAACAGCTGGTCTCCAGACCTAATTATAATACACAAATTCTGTGATGAAATCTTACAGTCTTTACTTATGAACTTTAACCCTTTTTATTCTCCATGTGAGTTCACATCATTTCTACTAATTGCAGTATATATCCTACCACAAGCCTTTGCAAACAAGGCTTTACAAACTCTAGCTGATCAATTTATGGAGGCAGAAGCCAAATACCCAGATTCACCGGCCATTATGCTAAGTGATTTTAACAAAGGTAACTTAAGGAAAGAGCTTCCAAAATATTTTCAGCATGCCAATTGTCCCACCAGAGGCAAGAATACTTTAGACCACTGTTATACAATACTAAAAGATGCTTATCGGTCCTTAACATGAGCAGCTCTGGGCCATTCTGATCATTGCATGATTCACCTTGTACCTGCTTATCCACAAAGACTTAAAGGCAAAAAGGAATTGGATTGAAAAGGCAAAGTTAAAGCTGCATAGTTCCCTTCTATTCTTCTGCCTCACATGTCCCAGAGACCAATTAGATCCCACCGAGTTGGCCTTCTCCGGGTCCCATCAGTCAAGCAGTGCCAGCTGGTGAGACCATGGGGAAGGGCCTTCTCTGTGGTGGCTCTGGTCCTCTGGAATCATCTCTCCCCCAGAGATTTGCATTGCCCCCACCCTCATGGCCTTTTGAAAGGCTTTAAAAACACAGCTTTGCCTGCAGGCCTGGGGCCACTGAGCAATTACTGCTCTGGCCAGCAGTATGCTTATAGTAATGGATGAGTAATGGATGAATGTTTTTTAATAATTGGGGTTTTCAATTTTGTATTTTTGTTTTATTTCTGTACGCCGCCCTGAGTCCATTAGGAGAACGGTGGCCTATAAATTTAAACAGACAAACAAGAAAACAAACAAACAACTCCAAGACCAGGGAAGTCTTAATACCACTCTACTACGCCCTGGTCCGACCACACCTGGAGTACTGTATTCAGTTCTGGTCACCACACTTCAAAAGAGACATTGAAACTCTGGAGAAGGTGCAAAAAAGAGCAACCAAGATGATTAAGGGATTGGAAACCAAGACTTACGGAGAGAGACTGAGGGAACTGGGCATGGATAGCCTAGAGAAAAGGAGGGCCAGAGCGGACATGATAGCAGTCTACAAGTATACGAGGGGTTACCACAGAGAGGAGGGGATGACTTTATTCCCCAGGGCACCAGAGGGCCGGACGAGGACCAACGGCTGGAAGCTGACCAAGGAGAGATTCAACATGGAGATAAGGAGGAACTTCCTGACGGTCAGAGCAATCAACCAATGGAACAACCTACCAGCGGACGTTGTGAACTCCAACACTCTGGACATTTTTAAGAGAGATTGAACTGCCACTTGACTGGTGTGCTATAGGGTTCCTGCTTGGGCAGGGGGTTGAACTCGATGGCCTTCATGGTCCCTTTCAACTCTAACAATAAATAGATAGATAGATAGATAGATAGATAGATAGATAGACAGACAGACAGACAGACAGACAGACAGACAGACAGACAGACAAAGAGTAGCCAGAAAAGTTTCAGAGGGTCTTAAAGATATATGACATAAAACAACTACAGCCATAGCTTCTTGGTTACTGTCTATACCAGTGATTTTCAACCTTTTTTGAGCCACGGCACATTTTTTACATTTACGAAACTGTGGGGCACATTGAGCGGGGCGGGGGGGAGCTAAAAAAAGTTTGGAGAAAAACATTCTCTCTCTCTCCCTTCCTTCCTCTTTCTTTCTCTCTCTCCATCCCTCTTTCTTTCTCTTCCTTCCTCTCTTTTTTGCTCTCTTTCTCTCCCTCCTTACCTCCCTCTATGTCTTTTTCTCTCTCCTTCCCTCCCTCTCTCTCTCTCTCTTGCTTTCTTTCTCTTGTTCTCTTTCTCTCTCTCTTGCTTTCTTTCTCTTTCTCTTGTTCTCTTTCTCGCTCACTCGCTCTTTCTCTCTCTTGCTTTCTTTCTCTCTCTTGCTTTCTTTCTCTCTCTTGCTTTCTCTTTTTTCTCTCTCTCTTGCTTTCTCTTTTTTCTCTCTCTCTTGCTTTCTTTCTCTCTCTGAGCTTCGCGGCACACCTGACCATGTCTCGCGGCACACTAGTGTGCTACGGCACACTGGTTGAAAAACACTGGTCTATACTATAAGTAACCTGAACAAAAGTCCAAAGAAATTTTGAAGCCCCAGTAAGAACAAGATACAAAACCTCTTTTGCAACGGTAAGGCAAGTTTTGCAGATGTGCAAGGCAGGGACTAGCAGAGTTTTCTCTGGGTGAATCAAAGCTGACTTAGAACAGTTTCCATTGTGTCACCTTTGGAAATTTACCCAAATGCAAAGTGGGAATTCTACCCGTAGCTTCAGCTCTACTCCAAGGAATGCTGACTCAACACCCAACCTCGCTTAATGTGGGGAGAAACAATAAACTACACAATGCATCATCCTCCTTATCTCCAATATCAAATCAATTAGCAACTCATTATGCAAATATATGGAGATCAATGTAAGCCATGAATAATGCTCCAGTCTTATCATCAAAGGAAGATCCCATACATGACAAACCTAAATCCAGGCTTTCCCCAAGCGGTGCCATTCAGATATCTTGGTTTCCCCATCTTGCAAGAATTTGGATCCGAAAGCTGGGGATTATGGGTATGCATCCTGACAGAGAGCATCCAATTTAGGAAGTGGGCAAGGTTTCATTTTCTGACATGGTTTGTAAGGCGTTCACTTTTCAAATGGGTTAAATCAATTTATCTCCCTTTTAATCTCCCTGCCATCTTATTTGCAGCTGGTTACATTATAATATTGCTTTACTATGCTGTGTTGTAATGTTGTAAACCTCCAGGAAGTGGACCTCCTTCTGCTTGAATATGAATGCAATAAATAAATAAATTTACCAACAACAGTAGCACACCGCCCGAGGCACCCTGGAAATATTTTTGTTGTGAGTCTCAAAGCTGCTCTGAAAGTCACCCGTCAAACTGTAATGTTCATGTCAACAATTATTCACTCATTAGGTGTTGTTGTTCCGGGACTGTCTCCTCTGAACCTTGGGGAGCGAAGGACTGTTTTCATCTTATCCCAAAGTTTCTGTTGCTGGAGTGAGACAGTGTTTAAGTGAGCTTTGCCACACTTGATATAACCTTGCTGGCCACAAAACAATTGCGAATCACTGCGGTGAATTTATTTATCCTATGTTGTTAAGTGGGTCTGGCTGTCCCAATGACTTCGCTTGTCAGAAGGTCGTGAGTGTGAAAAATGGTCATAAGGCACTATTCATATCTGTCCATTGGTCTGTCCATCCGTCCATCCATTAATCAATATCCATCTATCCATCTATCCATCTCTATCTATCTCTATCTATCTGTCTGTCTGTCTGTCTGTCCGTCTGTCCGTCCGTCCGTCCATCTATCCATCCATCTGTCCATCCTTCCATCCAACCATCCAGCCATATCCATCTATCCATCTGTCTGTCTGTCTGTCTGTCTATCTATCTATCTATCTATCTATCTATCTATCTATCTATCTATCTATCTATCTATCTATCTATCTATCGAAACATAGAAGACTGATGGCAGAAAAAGACCTCATGGTCCATCTAGTCTGCCCTTATACTATTTTATCTTACAATGGATATATGTTTATCCCAGGCATGTTTAAATTCAGTTACTGTGGATTTACCAACCACGTCTGCTGGAAGTTTGTTGCAAGGATCTACTACTCTTTCAGTAAAATAATATTTTCTCACGTTGCTATCTATCTATCTGTCTGTCTGTCTGTCTGTCTGTCCATCTGTCCATCCTTCCGTCCAACCATCCAGCCATATCCATCTATCTCTATCTATCTATCTATCTATCTATCTATCTATCTATCTATCTATCTATCTATCTATCTATCTATCATTTATCTATTATCATATCTGGCTATCCATCCATCCATTAATCCAGATCCATCTATCCATCTATGCATATCTACCTACCTACCTATCTACCTATCTATCTATCTACCTACCTACCTAACTATCTATCATTTATCTATTATATCTGGCTGTCCATCCATCCATCCATCCCTCCCTCCCTCCATCCATCCATCCATCCATTAATCCATATCCATCTATCCATCTATGCATATCTATCTATCTATCTATCTATCTATCTATCTATCTATCTATCTATCTATCTATCTATCTATCTATCTACCTATCATCTATCTATCTATCTATCTATCTATCTACCTATCATCTATCTATCTATCTATCTATCTATCTACCTATCATCTATCTATCTATCTATCTATCTATCTATCTATCTATCTATCTACCTATCATCTATCTATCTATCTATCTATCTATCTATCTATCTATCTATCTACCTATCATCTATCTATCTATCTATCTATCTATCTATCTATCTACCTACCTATCATCTATCTATCTATCTATCTATCTATCTATCTATCTATCTATCTATCTATCTATCTATCTATCTATCTATCAGAATTTGGGGCCCATCTCACCAAAAGCAACTGGGTGGCGTAAGACAATCTGACAAAGCAATACTTAATACGAATAACAATCCATTGAATGTATATGAAGCCCCTCCCCTTCCACCACCGGGTAAGTGGAAGCTTTGCTAACCTGACATCTCCCGGGCCCCATCTATGTGTCATCTAAAGCATATCCCTATTGTTTTCTTCCACCCTCACCAAAAAAAACACAAGCAAACCCTCTTTAATTCATTTAGTGATGTCAGTGTTTTTAAGCAGAGCAGAATAAAAGGCTGACTAGATCCTTTGAATTGTCTCATAAATGTTAACCTAAATCTAAGCTTTAGGCTCTCCGTCTACCTACATCTGGAACACCGAAAAAAGGAGTGTAATGGGATTTTCTTCAAAGATGACAGAAGCTTTCTTTCACGCTGAATCAACTGTGCAGAATAAAAAGTGAACCGTGTTGGTATAAGCCCTGTGAATACGCAGCTGAATTATACATGTCGAAGAAAGAGGGTGAATGAAGTAAACCTTCATTCTTTCCCAATCTGGTGCCCTCTCCTTTTGTCAATCTGTGATTCCAAGAAATCCAATAAGGATCAACAAAGAGGCCTCCCCAAATTGTTGGAAATGTAAACATGAAATAGGTTCTTATTATCATCAATGGTGGACATGCAATAAAGTCCGGACATATTGGAGAATGATAGAAAAAATGATAAAAGAGATTACATTATATGAAATAGAAAAATCCCCTGAATTTTACCTCCTAGGCATAGCTAAACAGAAATATAAAAAAAGATATTTCTTTTCTGGTTGTACATATTTTAACAGCCGCTAGGATAGTTTATGCACAAAATTGGAAAGGGGAAGATATCCCCAAAAGAGGATGTAGTTAAAAAAATATTGGACTGTGCAGAGATGGATATGATAATGAGAAGGCTGAATGATCAAGAAGAATCTGATTTTTATATTATTTGGGATAAACTTTATACATGGATAGATAAGAATAAGTTGAAAATGAGGTAACGAAAATGGTATGAATATAATTAAATGTTATTGATATTTTTTGCTGTTGTTAGTGTTGTTGGCTTCTTCTTTTTTTATCAATTTAACTTTATGTTTATTAGAATATATAAACAAAGTTCTTCTTTTCAATTAGAATATTAGTTTGATTTAAAGATTTAAGATTTTATCCTTTTTTCTGTATTAAAAATTGACTTCAAGAAAAGAGGGGTAATTGTAACCCCTAATATGTGTTTAAATGTTTGTAAGTTTGTATGTCTTTTTTACTGAAAATCAATAAAGTTTATTAAAAAAAAAAAAAGGATCAACAAAGAGGAGTGGAGAAGAACAGGCAAAGTTGCCTTTGTCCAAAACTTGACTGCAGGAAAACTTGACTTTTTCCCAAACTTGACTGTAGAAAATACGACTTAAGCAACAGAGTGGTTAATGCCTGGAACTCACTACCTGACTCTGTGGTTTCGTCACCAGACCCCCAAAACTTTATCCTTAGACTGTCCACTGTTGTCTGTTCGTCCGGCGTGTTTCAGCCGCCCGTAATTACAGGGTAATCAGTCCAGGAAGACACACACCACACGGTAAAAGGAAAACCCAAAAGTTTTTATAAACAGAAAAACAGAAACAGTTCCCTTTTTAAATGTCAAATGGATTTTCTGGTACACACAAGACACAGGTGAAATGCAATCCAATTGCTCACTCGATAACTGGGAAATTGAGTCCAATTCTAAAGTCCAGAGAGTCCACACACACAATCCTGAACAGCAAAACAACACGATCTTGACGAAACAATGAATCAGATAAACTGCCATGAGGCTAACACACCAGGCTGCACTTTTATCTGTAGCACTAATTACAGCAGCCCCACCCAACCACAGGTGGCCTCATTTTCTCTTGTAATAATCCTTCAGTTGTTGTCTCCTATGCATCACTCTACGCATGCATGGATGTGTCATTAATTCTTGTTCAGAATCCAGGGATGATACAGATGATTGATCTCCTCCTGGGCTGTCTGCCAAACTCCCCTCTTCCCTGTCACTCACGCTTCCTTGGTCAGAGGAGACAGATTCTACTGGAAGCAAAACAGGCCTGCGGCATGTGGATGTCTCCCCCACATCCACCTCCACATTGCTTGGGGCAGGAGCTGGGCCAGAGCTAACCACAACAGTTGTCATCACCCGATTCCTAAGAGGTCAGTAAAGGGTGCACATAAACTGTCCAATTGTTCTCTCTTATCAGTACCCATCTTATGTATATAAACAATTTTACATCTATGTCTATTACATATACGTACTTGATAAAATAAACACATAAAAATAAAATAAATAATAAAGAAATATAAAGAAAGAAATAAAAATAAATAAAATAAATTTTATTTATTGAACGGAATGTTGATCAAATGGAACCTTGCCATTTTAAAAGCAAAGAAAGTACTCCAGCTAGAATCCAACTTCTTTATTCTTCTTAAATTCCATACGATCAATACAGTGGTGGCATTGAAAAAAAAATTACTACTGGTTCTGTGGGCATGGCTTGGTGGGCGTGGTGTGGCTTGGAGGGCGTGGCTTGTAGCTTGGCAGAGGAAGGATACTGCAAAATCTCCAATACCTCCCAATCAGCTGGGACTCGGGAGGCAGAGAATAGATGGGAGCAGGGCCAGTCAGAGGCAATATTTACCGGTTCTCCAAACTACTCACAAATTCCACTACCGGTTCTCCAGAACCGGTCAGAACCAGCTAAAACCAACCTCTGGACCATTACAAATTCTGACACTGAAATAATTTAATTAGGGTAGAGAATTTGGGTCCCGTTTTCACAGTCTGCTCCACGTAGATGATCAACTTTCAAGCCGTGTTGTTAAGAAATTGTTATCTTTATTCTCAAAAACTTTTATTTATTTATTTATTTTATTTATTTATTGGATTTATATGCCGCCCCTCTCTGCAGACCCGGGGCGGCTAACTACAGTAATAAAACAGCATCTAATAATAATCCAATACTAAAAACAGTTAAAAACCCATTATTATAAAAACCAAACATACATACACATATACTATGCATAAAATTGTAGAGGCCTAGGGGAAAGAGTATCTCAATTCCCCCATGTTGGTGTAACATGGGCATATTTGGGAAAGCCCATGATTGCTCTCGCAGCTGCATTCTGCACGATCTGACGTTTCCGAACACTTTTCAAACGTAGCCCCATGTAGAGAGCGTTGCAGTAGTCGAACCTCGAGGTGTTGAGGGCATGAGTGACTGTGAGCAGTGACTCCCGGTCCAAATAAGGCCGCAACTGGTGCACCAGGTGAACCTGGGCAAACGCCCCCCTCGCCACAGCTGAAAGATGTTTCTCTAATGTGAGCTGTGGATCGAGGAGGACGCCCAAGTTCTGGACCCTCTCTGAGGGAGTCAATGATTCTCCCCCCAGGGTAATTGATGGACAGATGGGATTGTCCTTGGGAGGCAAGACCCACAGCCACTCCGTCTTGTCTGGGTTGAGTTTGAGTTTGTTGACACCCATTCAGGCCCCAACAGCCTCCAGGCACTGGCACATCACTTCCACTGCTTCGTTGACTGGACATGGGGTGGAGATGTATAACTGGGTATCATCGGCATATTGATGATACCTCACCCCATGCCCCTGGATGATCTCACCCAGCGGTTTCATGTAGATATTGAATAGCAGGGGGGAGAGGACCGACCCCTGAGGCACCCCACAAGGGAGAAACCTAGAGGTTGACCTCTGACCCCCCACTAACACCGACTGCAACCAACCGGAGAGGTAGGAGGAGAACCACTGTAGAACAGTGCCTCCCACTCCCAACCCCTCCAGCCGGCGCAGAAGGATACCATTTTACAGGTCCAGAGACATTTGCATAGCAGAATTACTCTGAGCCTCACCCAGGCGGAGACCCTTGTCTAAGCTAGCGTTCAGAATCCTGGAAAGTTTCAAGTCAGTGCTTTTCATTGCAAACGGGACAGCCGATCAGCTAGAAGGTAATATTACACGAGGTTTCGGGTTTTAGATTTCCCGACACGCTGCTGTTGATTGGTCTATTGTTCAACAGATTAATGACAATGAAGAAAATAAATGACTTGAATACAGGGTGCAGTTAGGAAGAAACTGTGTGGGAGAGAGCAGCTAAATTAATACTCTTCCTCCAGGCCTCTCTGAATTTTAACAGGGACATATGCAAGTTGAATTATTCACATTCTGATAGAAACTCCTACAAATCTTAGGGCAGGTTGTTGTTTTGTTTTAAATGGGCTCTTCCCTTGGCTCGACTCCCATCCTCAAGAAAGACAGACTCAAAATGTAGGTGTTTTTATTATTGTTAATAAAGACTCCAGAAATAATAATAATAATAATAATAATAATAATAATAATAATAATAATAATTGCCTCGAGTCTGCGGAGAGGGGCGGCATACAAATCCAATAAATAACAATAACAATAACAATAACAATAATAATACTGTAATAATAATAATAATAATAATAATTATTATTATTGTCTCCGCAGACTCGAGGCGGCTAACAACAGTGGTAAAACAACATGAACAATCCAATTAATAAAAACAACTAAAAAACCCTTATTATAAAAAAAACCCCCAAACATACACACAAACATACCATGCATAACTTGTAGTAGCCTAGGGGGAAAGGATAACTTAACTCCCCCATGCCTGGCGACAAAGGTGGGTCTTAAGTAATTTGAGAAAGACAAGGAGGGTGGGGGCTGTTCTAATCTCTGGGGGGAGTTGGTTCCAGAGGGCCGGGGCCGCCACAGAGAAGGCTTTCCCCTGGGGCCCGCCAAACGACATTGTTTGGTCGACGGGACCCGGAGGAGGCCAACTCTGTGGGACCTCATCGGCCGATGGGATTCGTGCGGTAGAAGGCGGTTCTGGATGTATTCTGGCCCAATGCCACTAAGATTAGTAAAATGTTATCATTAAAGCCTCCAATAGGTCTGTGCAATGCTTTGGATTTGATTCAGAGAAAATGCTTTGGAACAAGTAGGAATGCAGACACTATGTTTGTCAGTAACCTATTAAAGCAACTATGTCAGCTCCTCTGATCTTGTAAGAAGACCCTGCTGCTTTCAAGAATAGCGCACAAGGATTACATTTGTGCTTCTACACATTTCCAAAGCGCCTCTTTTGAACCAAATTTCTATATCCAACCTGGTTTAGCAGAAGACACAATAAGCCAATAATTAGGTTTTTACTGTGAACTTTATCCCAAGTTGGCCCAACCTCATTTCAGCATCTTGCGTGCACCCAACAAATCTGAAATTGCAATTTGTTAATTTGCTACTTGTTATTTAAATTGTGATTTGTTAATAGGGCTGATTTGTTAATCTCCTTAATGTAAACTCTGCATATAAATGCATTTCTACTTAATGACTTATTTATTTTATTATTCTTAAGGCTGCCCAATTCAACCAGTGTGATGTGGGGCAGTTTACAACTAAAATACCAAATACAGTGGTACCTCGAGATACGAGTTTAATTCGTTCCGGACCTGGGCTCTTAAGTCGAGCAGCTCTTATCTCGAACAACTTTTCCCCATAGGAATTAATGTAAATAATTTTAATTGGTTCCAGCCCTCAAAAAACTCACAAAGTTAGTCTAAATTATGCAGAAAGACATGTTTTTAATGAAGAAATATACATGTACATATAAATGAATAATGAAGTTTCTTTCACTTAACTTGTAAACTTTCTTAAACTTTTAAATTTACATATGTTCAACTTCTCTGCCACCCAATCCTGTAGGACAGAGGTCCCCAACCCTTTTTGCATCAGGGACCGGCTTTAAGCAATCAAGAGAGGAATGGGTGAATGAATGGACGGAGGGTGGGAAGGAAGGAAGGAAAGAGGGAAGGGACAGGAACAGAGGAAGGAAGCAAGGAAACTTATGAAAGGGGAGAGTAAGAGAGGAATGAGTGAAGGGAGGGAGGGAGGGAAGAAGGTGGGAAGGAGAAAGAAAAGAAGAAATAGAGGAAGGGAAGGTAAAAGAGAAAGAAAAAGAGCAAGAAAGAAAGAAAGAAAGAAAGAAAGAAAGAAAGGGGGAAGGGACAGGAACAGAGGAAGGAAGCAAGGAAACTTATGAAAGGGGAGAGTAAAAGAGGAATGAGTGAAAGGAGGGAGGGAGAGAAGAAGGTGGGAAGGAGAAAGAAAAGAAGAAATAGAGGAAGGGAAGGTAAAAGAGAGAAAGAAAAAGAGCAAGAAAGAAAGCTGCAAGCACCCCCCCGAGCCCCCCAGGCCGGCTGCAACCTTTTAAAACATGCGCGCCGCTTCGCAGCTGTCTCCTGAAGCCGAACGCGGAAGTTAGCGTTTGGCTTCAGGAGACAGCTCCTTGGCGCTTGTATCTCGAATTTGGGCTTGTAAGTAGAACAAAAATATCTCTCCCCTCCCAGCTCTTATCTCGAGTTGCTCTTAAGTAGAGCAGCTCTTATGTCGGGGTTCCACTGTAATGATAATAATAACAAAAAAATTAATAGTATACATTTAACACCACCAAACACCCACATCTGCCTATCGCAGGTCCTTGGGACGGTGGATTATTATTATTATTATTTATTAGATTTGTATGCCGCCCCTCTCCGTAGACTCGGGGCGGCTCACAGCAATGATAAAAACAGTATACAATGACAAATCTAATAGTTAGAATCTAAAATAACAATAATACATTTAAAAAGTCTAAAAAACAAGAAACCCCAATATATAAAAAACATACACACAGTCATATCATACACAAAAAAACCCTACATAGGCAGGGGGAGATGTTTCAGTTCCCCCACGCTTGACGACAGAAGTGGGTTTTGAGGAGTTTACGAAAGGCAAGGTGGGTGGGGGTAGTTCTAATCTCTGGAGGGAGCTGACTCCAGAGGGTCGGAGCCGCCACAGGGAAGGCTCTTCCTCTGGGTCCCGCCAAATGACATTGTTTAGTTGATGGGACCTGGAGGAGACCAACTCTGTGGGACCTAACCAGTCGCTGGGATTCGTGCAGCAGAAGGCGGTCTCGTAAATAACCTGGTTCGGTCAGTGTTCCCTCTAATTTTTTTTGGGGGTGGGCGGAAAAGTATAGTGTCTGAGCGGCAGTCCCTTTGGGACTGGGCGGCACAGAAATAATAAATAAATAAATAAAATAAACAAAAAACAAACAAACAACCCACCCACCCACCCTGTTTTGCCTCAGAGAATTTCAAAATAAAATACTGTACTGTGTGTCTATAACAGTGAGCTCATAATAGGGCAACTCTATCAATATCAAAATGCCACTTAAATAGTTGAGCTAGTTTCAAACTAGATTTTGATTTTCTTTCTCTCTTCCTTACTCCCATTCTTTTTCTTTCTCTTTTCCTTCCTCTCTTTTTTCTATCTGTTTCTCTCTCTTCCTCTCTTCCTCTCTCTCTCCTTCCCTCTCACTCTTTCCCTCTCGGCTTCTGGGCAGGTTTGGAAAACTCTGAGTTGATGATGATTTTTAAGTGAGCGATTGCTCACTGCTCAGCTTAGAGGGAACTATGGGTTCGGTGCCATGAAGGGCTTTATAGGTGATGACCAACACTTTGAATTGTGACCGGAAACTGATCGGCAACCAATGCAGACTGCGGAGTGTTGGAGTAACATGGGCATTAAAATGACAAATCCAACCTGAAGATCTAGCTGACTGCGACAAACAATAATAATGCAAGCATTAAGTACCTGATAGAGAAATACAAAATCTAAAAAAGTCTAAAATCTATCAAGGTATCTAGAAATCTAATCTGGCATACAAATCTAATAAATAAAACAAATAAATAAAATCAGTGGTGAAATCTACTTACTTTCCCTACTAATTCAGAAGCGCATGATTTGTGCGCATACGCATGCATGCTTTTTTACTCTTGTGCATGCTTTTTTACCCTCTGCACATGCACAGAAGACTTTGTGAATTAGAATTAGAAATATTTTATTGGCCAAGTGTGATTGGACACAGAAGGAATTTGTCTGGGTGCATATGCTCTCTGTGTACATAAAAGAAAATATAGATTTGTCAAGAATCGTAAGGTACCACACTTAGTGATTGACACAGGGATCAAATAAGCATGCGCAGAGGGTTAAGAAAAGAAAATGGTGGAGTCCAGGTGGGTGGGCGGAGTCTCGCACTACCGCTGCTATCGGTTCTCTGAACCACCAGTGGCAGCCACTACCAGTACACCTGAACTGGGCTGAACCAGTAACTTGGGTTCACTGAATTTTAACATCTACCCCGGCCTGTGATTGAATTAGTAATGTATTTTTGGATGAAACGTGTGTGATTGGTTTTTTTAAATGAATTGGGGTTTTAGAATATGATTTTTGCGAGATTTTCTTATGTGATTTTAGATTGATGTTTTTTAATACCTTAAAGGTTAAATTTCTTGCATATTTTGTATTTGCTTTGTTGTAAGCTGCCCTGAGTCTCAGGAGAAGGGTGGCATAGAAATAAAATAAAATAATTAAGGCCCTTGAGTGTGCAGAAATGACCAAAATGACTTTGGAATTACAAGAAAAAGATAAATCTGAATTTTACAAAATATGGGGAAATTGGTACAAATGTCTCAAACAGAAATAATACATAAAAAACTTAAAGGAAACGCAAAATCATGGCACCGGACCAGATTACCTCTGGGACCGCCTTCTGCCGCACGAATCCCAGCGACCAGTTAGGTCCCACAGAGTTGGCCTTCTCCGAGTCCCGTCAACTAAACAATGTTGTTTGGCGGGACCCAGGGGAAGAGCCTTCTCTGTGGCGGCCCCGGCCCTCTGGAACCAACTCCCCCCAGAGATCAGAATTGCCCCACCCTCCTCGCCTTTCATAAGCTCCTTAAAACCCACCTCTGCCATCAGGCATGGGGGAACTGAGATATTCTTTCCCCCTAGGCCTCTACAATTTATGCATGGTATGTTTGTATGTATGTTTGGTTTTATAAATAAGGGTTTTTTAGTTGTTTTAGTATTGGATTGTTACATGCTGTTTTTTATCACTGTTGTTAGCCGTCCCGAGTCCACGGAGAGGGGCGGCATACAAATCCAATTAATAATAATAATAATAATAATAATAATAATAATAATAATAATATTAGACACTCCTTCCTTTTATACTCAAATAAAATGAAAATATAGAAATACTGCACCATAAATCAATGGAACATAAAACCCCTAAAAACGAATTCGTACCTTCCTCACAAATATCCAAAATGAATATAATATAATATACAGAACTAAAGAAAACAAACACACAATTCCACACACTAGCCACCCCGAGTCTGCGGAGAGGGGCGGCATACAAATCCAATAAATAATAAATAATAATAATAGATACAAATACTCAATATTAGGTCGCTTGATAGTGATAGTCAACAATATGGTTGGCAAATTATGTCTTTTATATAACAAATAAATATAGGTATGTAGTGAAAGAAAATATTAATTGATGATAAGCAAATTATTATTATTATTATTCATTAGATTTGAATGCCATCCTTCTCCAGAGACTCGGGGCGGCTAACTATCTATGTGCATATATTGGACACCACTGAAACTGAATGCCTTATATGTTGTTTAAGTTTATAAGTTCATTTTTCTGTCCCTTTTATTCCAATTTTATTTCTTTTTTTCCTGTGTATGTTCTGTTTGTTTAAATTGTTTTTATATGTAGAAACTTAACAATAAAGGTTATTTTTTTTAAAAAGAAATAATATAATATAGTATAGTATAGTATAGTATAGTATAGTATAGTATAGTTTAGTATAGTATAGTATAGTATAGTATAGTAAAGTAAAATAAATAAATAAATAAAATAAAATAATAAAGTAAAGTAAAATAAATTAAAATAAAATAAAGTAAAGTAAAGTAAAATAAAATAAATAAATAAAATAAAATAAATAAAATAAAATAAAATAAAATAAAATAAAATAAATAAAGGAAAGGAAAGGAAAGGAAAATAAAATAAATAAATAAAGTAAAGTAAAGTAAAATAAAATAAAATAATAAAATAAAATAAAATAAAATAATAAAATAAAAAATAAAATAAAATAAAATTATTTCACTCCTGCTAGAAATGTAGCCCAGATAGATCTTACATTACATTTCTTACTTTGGAGTTATTTGGCTGACAAACCTATCATGTTTTGAGAACGGGGAGCAATTAAACAGAATGCATATTCCCTGCATTTCTAGCTTTGAGGCAAAAACTGGGGATTTTTTTTCTGTTGTCGTTCCTGTATGAGAGTTGAGGTATGGCTGGGCCTCTAAGATCAAGCCCTAAAGACAGAAACTCAAAGGAGACGGGAGGGGGGGGGGGGAGAGAGAAATCTCTAAGTGCTTCTTTTTTTTGAAAAAAAATATTTTTTCCCACAGGAAACTTCCATCAGGGTAGTCTTTCGCCTAAGGTGAATTCAGTATCTGTCATTAAAAATTATTGCTGTCAACTGTAATGCTTTAGAGAGCAAGGAAAGGGAAATGGGAGGGGCCTGGGTTTAGGTGGGGCAGAGTGAGGGGTGGGCTGCTGCCCGGACGGAGCGGGGGGGGTGCAGAGGGGTAGCGAAAATGGAGCTCCTCCCCAGAGCACCTAATTTGCATGGAAAGATTTATTTATTTACTTACTTACTTACTTACTTACTTACTTACTTACTTACTTACTTACTTACTTACTTACTTACTTACTTTTTGTTTTGTTTTGTTTCGTTTCAGTTCATTTCGTTTGTTTGTTCGTTCGTTCGTTCATTCATTCATTCATTCATTCATTCATTCATTTATTTAGTCCAATACACAATAATACACAATGAAGGTGATAGAGGACACCTTCGAGGAAATAGAATTAGAGAAAGAATAGAAGGGAGAATATAGGATAAAATAATCAATGAGAGAATAGAAGAAAGATATAGGGAGAGAAGAGAAGATATGTGGGATATAGGAGAGACAATAGGACAGGGGTCAGAAGGCACTCTAGGGCACTTATGCACACCCCTTACTGACCTCTTAGGAATCTGGAGAGGTCAACCATGGAAAGTCTAAGGGTAAAATGTTATGGGTTAGGGGAAGATACTACGGAGTCCGGTAATGGGTTCCACGCCTCAACAACTGTATTACTAAAGTCGTATTTTTTACAGTCAAGTTTGGAGCAGTTAATATTGAGCTTGAATCTGTTATGTGCTCTTGTGTTGTTGTGGTTGAAGCTGAAGTAGTCGTTCACAGGCAGGACGTTGCAGCATATAATCTTGTGGGCAATACTTAGATCATGTTTAAGGTATCTTAGTTTATTTTTATTTATTTATTTATTTAATTTTATTTATTTATTTATTTGCCCAATATACAACACATATTGAGGGGAATAGGCATGAAGTATTACATATAAGGAAAAGATATGAAAATAGAGGAGAAGATATATGAAAGGGAGGAAAGATATATGACATATGGGATAAGGGGAGACAAATTGGACAGGGGACGAAAGGCACACTGGTGCACTTATGTACGCCCCTTACTGACCTCTGGCGAGGTCAATCGTGGATAGTCTAAGGGAGAAATGTTGGGGGTTAGGGGTTGATACTACTGATTCAGGTAATGAGTTCCACGCTTCGACAACTCGATTGCTAAAGTCATATTTTTTACAGTCAAGCTTGGAGCGATTAATATTGAGTTTGAATTTGTTGCGTGCTCTTGTGCTGTTGCGGTTGAAGCTGAAGTAGTCATTGACAGGCAGGACGTTGCAGCATATGATTTTGTGGGCAATACTTAGATCGTGTTTTAGGCGTCGTAGTTCTAAGCTTTCTAGACCCAGGATTAATAGTCTGTTTTCATAGGGTATTCCGTTTCAAGTGGAGGAGTGAAGGGCTCTTCTGGTGAAGTATCTTTGGACATTTTCTAGGGTGTTGATGTCCGAGATGTGGTGTGGGTTCCAGACAGATGAACTGTATTCAAGGATGGGTCTGGCAAATGTTTTGTAGGCTCTGGTGAGTAGTGTGAGATTGCCGGAGCAGAAGCTGCGTAGGATCAGGTTAACAATTCTGGAAGCCTTTTTGGCGATGTTGTTGCAGTGGGCTTTAGCACTTAGGTCGTTTGATATTAGTATTCCAAGGTCTTTAACTGAGTGGGTGTTGGCTGTGAGATTTTGTTTATTCAGTTTGTATATAAGGTTTGGATTCTTTTTGCCAAAGTGGAGGGTAGAGCATTTGTTGGATGATATTTGGAGTTGCCAGGTGTTGGGCCAATCTCAGACAAAGTCAAGGTCTTTTTGGAGAGTAGATGAGTTGTCCGTGGTGTTGAATAGTTTTACATCGTCAGCGAAAAGAACACAGTTGCTCGTGATGTGATCACAGAGGTCATTGATGAAGAGAATGAAAAGAGTAGGACCTAGTACGCTGCCCTGGGGAACGTCGCTTTTGACAGGGACGGGGGTGGAAATGGCGCTTCCAATTTTGTTCTAAGCTTTTGAAATGCAGGGCGTCCTGCATAAGCCATGCCCACAGTGTGGTAGTAAAAATTTTGGTAGCCCTTCACTGGGCAGAGTGGTCCAGAAGGTGGGTTTGAAATGGAGATTACGCTTTTCGGGCAGGGCCGAAGTGAGATTCCTTCCTGCATTGACCTGAACGTTCTCCTTCAAATGCCGTTGAAGCCAAATCTTGTAATCAATCTTTGATCAGGGCGAGATTCTATCCAGGGAGTCTTTCCAAAATACAGTTAGAAGGAAAGAAAAATCAGTGCCAGCAAGAACAACAAAAGTTCTGCAGACTTTATTTATTTAATTGCCAAATAGATAATGCCGCTCATTTCACATTTCGAGGGTGACTTTTAAAATTTTAGAATATTCTTTATTGGCCAAGGTGTGTTTGGACACACCAGGAAATTTGTCACTGGTGCATGTACATCCAAACAACAAAGTGATAAATCACAGATCGTAAATCATAAGATGCCAACTACAAGTGATAAAATTAGTAGGAAAGGTGAGAGGATGAGAAAGGTGAGAAATGAGAGGATGAGAAAGATAAGAGCAATACAGCCTTACTACATGAGTAAATATCTTTGGGCATAAGAGAGTCCTGTGGGAATTAGGTGATGGCATGGGGGATGTCTAGCCATTCTACAAAGCACCTGAGGCAGTGGTGGGATTCATACATTTTTTTACTACCAGTTCTGTGGGCTTGGCTTGGCTTGGCTTGGCTTGGCTTGGCTTGGCTTGGCTTGGCTGGGCTGGGCTTGGCTTGGCTTGGCTTGGCTGGGCTGGGCTGGGCTGGGCTGGGCTTGGCTGGGCTTGTGTGGAAGGAGAGGAATACTGCAAAATCCCCATTCCCTCCCCACTGCAGGGGAAAGATACTGCAAAATCCCCATTTTCTCCCGATTAGCTGGGATTCAGGAAGCAGAGAATAGATGGGGGCAGGGCCAGTCAGAGGTGGTATTTGCCAGTTCTCCGAACTACTCAAAATTTCCGCTACAGGTCAGAACTTGCTGAAACCTACCTCTGATGTGGGTAGGACAAGAAGCAATGGGTGGAAATTAAACAAGGAGAGAGAAGTAACTTAAAACTAAGGAGAAATTTCCTGACAGTGAGAACAATTAATCAGTGGAACAGCTTGCCTCCAGAAGTTGTGAATGCTCCTATCCTGGAAGTTTCAAAGAAGATGTTGGATAACCATTTGTCTGCAATGGTGGAGATCACAAAATTGAGCGTTCTCATTAAAGAGAAGAAATCATCTAGTTTAAGTTTCCACGTGGAAACCACTTATGGACTTTATACTCAAAACCACACACACACAAAAATGATGTTAGAGATTTTGACAATTATAACGACTTTATTGTTCTAGAAATGGCTCGAAATATTTACAAAAGATAAATCAAAACGTTGGGGCTGTGCAGCCACAATCGTACCAATCATCAACTATCAAACCAACAATCAGCCGGAGTAGAGTGTCAAGCTCAACGGTCCCAGGCCGGCCAGCAAAGGTAGATGTTTAGACCCTTCCAAAAGCCCAAGAGAGTAGGAGCAGTGCAAATCTCCAGAGGAAGTTGGTTTCACAGGGTCGGAGCTGCCACAAAGAAGGCTCTTCCCCTAGAGCCTATCAGCTGACATTGTTTGGCTGACGGGACCTGGAGAAGGGCTATGGGCTCTGACCGGTTGTTGGGATATGTGAGGCAGAAGACAGTCCCGTAAGTAACCTGGTCCTAAGCTATGTAGGGCTTTATAGGTCATGACCAACACTTTGAATTGCATTCGGAGACCAATCAGTAGCCAATGCAGCTCGTAGAGTGTTGGAGAGATGTGGGCATATCTAGGAAGACCCACGATAGCTCATGCAGCTGCATTTTCGACTACCTGCAGTCTCTGAATGCTTTTCAAATGTAGCTCCATGTAGAGAGCATTGCAGTTGCCAAGCCTTCTTCTTCATCTTCCTAGCATTTTCCTGAAGGTGCATGGTCTGCTTTTCAGATCAAAAACGGCATTTCACCTAGTCCAGGGATAGAGAAAGTTGGCTCTTCTATGACATGTGGACTTCAACTCCCAGAATTCCTGAGCTAGCATGACTGGCTCAATAATTCTGGGAGTTGAAGTCCACAAGTAATAGAAGAGCCAACTTTGCCTACCCCTGACCTAGTCAAACCCCAACAACCTAGTCCAACAGTACAATTTCATACGCCCACAAGATCATACGCTGCAACGTCCTTCCGGTCAATGACTACTTCAGCTTCAACCACAACAATACAAGAGCACGCAACAGATTCAAACTTAATATTAACCGCTCCAAACTTGACTGTAAAAAATATGACTTTAACAATCGAGTTGTCGAAGCGTGGAACTCATTACCGGACTCAATTGTGTCAACCCCCAACATTTCTCCCTTAGACTCTCCACAATTGACCTCTCCAGGTTCCTAAGAAGCCAGTAAGAGGTGTACATAAGTGCACTGATGTGCCTATCGTCCCCTGTCCAATTGTCTTTCCTTATCTCATATAGAATAGAATAGAATAGAATTTTATTGGCCAAGTGTGATTGGACACACAAGGAATTTGTCTTGGTGCATATGCTCTCAGCGTACATAAAATAAAATATACATTTGTCAAGAATCATGTGGTACAACACTTAATGACTGTCATAGGGGTCAAATAATGAAGAAGCAATATTAATAAAAATCTTAGGATATAAGCAACAAGTTACAGTCATACAGTCAACATGGGGGGAAATGGGTGAAAGGAATGATGAGAAAAACTAGTAGAATAGAAGTGCAGATTTAGTAGAAAGTCTGACATTGTTGAGGGAATTATTTGTTTAATAGAGTGATGGCGTTCGGGAAAAAACTGTTCTCGTGTCTAGTTGTCTTGGTGTGCAGTGCTCTGTAGCGACGTTTTGAGGGTAGGAGTTGAAACAATTTGTGTCCAGGATGTGAGGGGTCAGTAAATATTTTACCCGCCCTCTTTTTGACTCGTGCAGTATACAGGTCCTCAATGGAAGGCAGATTGGCAGCAATTGTTTTTTCTGCAATTCTGATTATCCTCTGAAGTCTGTGTCGGTCCTGTTGGGTTGCAGCACCAAACCAGACAGTGATAGAGGTGCAGATGATAGACTCAATGATTATCTGTAGAACTGTATCAGCAGCATCTTGGGCAGTTTGAGCTTCCTGAGCTGGCGCAGAAAGAACATTCTTTGTTGTGCTTTTTTGATGATGTTTTTGATGTTAGGTGACCATTTTAGGTCTTGAGATATGATAGAACCTAAAAATTTGAAGGTCTCTACTGTTGATACTGTGTTGTCTAGTATTGTGAGAGGTGGAAGGGTGGAAGGGTTTCTCTTAAAGTCTACCACCATTTCTACGGTTTTGAGTGTGTTCAGTTCTAGATTGTTCTGGTCACACCACAAGGATAGTTGTTCAACTTCCCGTCTGTTTGCGGATTCATTGTTGTCTCGAATGATATACTGTATATCATATATATTCTCTCCTTCCCATCTACTTCTCTTCTTTTCTACTTTCTATCTTTATATATATTACTTAATGTCTATTCTCTTTCATATGTATTGTATATTGGACAAAGAATAAATTAAAAATAAATAAATAAAAATTTCCGTGTGTGTGTGTTAATTGGGTCTCTCCACCTTTGCTTTATTTCCGCTGGGAGCGTTTGCCACAAAATAGCACAAATGTCTTTCTCACAACAGCCCAAACAAGCAAGAGTTTTAATTAACCACTCGTTACAACAGGGCCTTCGGGGAAAAAGCCGGAGGAAGAGCTGCACAGTTAGTTGTGGAAGATGTTAGTAGTAATTAGGAGGACTTGGATAATTACAGCATCGGCTCACATGGGTCAGGACACTCGGGTTGCTCAAGAGAAAAATCGCAACAACGCCTGTGTCATCCCGGCAACCTTGCTTCACGCTCCGGTGAGGGATGGGCCTCCTCAGCCTGCAGGCTAGTGAAACATAGTACCATCTCCTTCCTCCTTCGAAGCGTGGATAGCCGGAGAATGCGGCGTCCTCCTCCGTTGATTAAAAAACAAAAAACAAACCAGGCTGCTTCCGAAAAAACAACAACCCCGACTCGGCCTCGTGACACACATCCAAATATGTTCAGCATCTAAAGCAGAGGTCCCTGCTGGCTCAGGAATTCTGGATCATAAAAGGACCAGAGTTCCCCACCCCTGATAAAGGAACCTTCACCCTGGTTTGTCTCGTCAGCTAAATGCTGGCTCAACGCTTCCCACTGCAAGCATCCTGAAGATATAAATGACCGTCAAACTCTCTTCTCTCTATCTCTCTCTCTTTCTCTCCTTCTCTCGCTTTTCTCTCTCTCTTTCTCTCCCTCTCTGTCTCTCTCTCCCCCTCTCTCCCTTTCTCTCTCTCCCTCTCTCCTTTCTGTCTCTCACTTTCTCTCTTTCTGTCTCTCTGCCTCTTTCTCTCCTCCTGTCTCTCTCTTTCTCTGTCTCTTTCCCTCTCTCCTTCTCTCATTTTTTCTCTGTCTCTCTTTCTCTTCCTTTCTCTCTGTCTCTCTCTCCTTATTTTGTTCTTTCTCTGTCTCTTTCTCTCGCTTTTTATCTCTCACTTTCTCTCTGTGTGTGTGTCTGTCCCTTTCTCTCCTTTTTGTCTCTGTCTCTCTCCTTCTCTCTTTCTCACTCTGTCTCTGTTTCTCTCTCACACTGTCTGTCTCTCTGCCTCTGTCTTTGTATCTCTCTCTCTGTGTCTCTATCTTTCTCTCTCTCTCTCTCTGTGTGTCTCTCTCTCTTTCTCTTTCTCTCTCTGTCTGTCTTTCTTTCACTATCACTCTGTCTCGGTCTTTCTTTCTCTTCCTCTCTCTCTCTCTTTCTTTCCCTCTCTCTGTCTCTATCTTTCTCTCTCTCTCTCTCTCTCTGTCTCTTTCTCACTCTTTCTATCTCTCTGTCTGTGCATCAAGCCTGGTTTCTTGCAATCTTCTATATCTTCCCACCATCGGACGTTCCTCGCATTCGAGTATTACGAAAGAGGAAGAAAATTCTCTCTTTCTCCACCTTTGGCATAGCACAGATTTTTCTGAAATCTATTTCTGTTTTGTCTAAACCATCCTTTCATCAGCTGTGGACGTATCACCCATTCAGATTCCTGAAAATGCATACATACAGCCTGCTAAGCCTGGTTATTTTTAACCTAAGTTAGCTTCTTTGTTGGCTGTGTGTGTGATGTGAATTCAACAGATTTATGGTTCCATCTTGTATCACAAGCTATGATTATGTGCTATACATAGTGAAGGTGTTAGACTGGCCCTGAGAAACTCAGATTAGAGTTTAGAATGCTATGACTTTGGGGCAATTACTCCCTTGCCAATAAATATAGATATGCACAGATAGTCCTGAAGTTGCAACCGTTTCTTTGTTGACCGCTAAAACTTACCCAGGTACTGGTCATGTGATCCAAATTCAGATGCTTGGAAACTGGTTCATATTGATGACGGTCGCAGTGTCCCAGAATCATGTGGTCCCAGGGTCATGTGATCACATTTTGCAGCCATCTGACCAGCAAAGTCAGTGGGGACCTGGATTAGCAAATGCAATGATTCATTTAAATGTGGCAAGAAAGCTCATAAAAAGCTTGTTATGGGTGGAGAAATTAGATTAGAGAATATTATATATATTTGCTCTTGAGTTAAAATGGTATATAGTAACTGAATTTAAACCTGCCTGGGATAAACATATATCCATCATAAGATAAAATACAGGAAACAGTATAAGGGCAGACTAGATGGACCATGAGGTCTTTTTCTGCCGTCACTCTGACTGTCAGTGATTTCTGACAGTCTCAAAATGGGTGAACAGTGCAGTCAGGCGGTAGGGAAAGCAAGTAGGATGCTTGGCTGCATAGCTAGAGGTATAACAAGCAGGAAGAGGGAGATTGTGATCCCGCTATATAGAGTGCTGGTGAGACCCCATTTGGAATACTGTGTTCATTTCTGGAGACCTCATCTACAAAAAGATATTGACAAAATTGAACAGGTCCAAAGACAGGCTACAAGAATGGTGGAAGGTCTTAAGCATAAAACGTATCAGGAAAGACTTAATGAACTCAATCTGTATAGTCTGGAGGACAGAAGGAAAAGGGGGGACATGATCGAAACATTTAAATATATTAAAGGGTTAAATAAGGTCCAGGAGGGAAGTGTTTTTAATAGGAAAGTGAACACAAGAACAAGGGGACACAATCTGAAGTTAGTTGGGGGAAAGATCAAAAGCAACATGAGAAAATATTATTTTACTGAAAGAGTAGTAGATCCTTGGAACAAACTTCCAGCAGACGTGGTAGATAAATCCACAGTAACTGAATTTAAACATGCCTGGGATAAACATATATCCATTGTAAGATAAAATACAGGAAATAGTATAAGGGCAGACTACATGGACCATGAGGTCTTTTTCTGCCGTCAGTCTTCTATGTTTCTATGTTTCTAATCTTCTATGGTTCTATGTTTCTATATAGAAAATATGCCCCCATTTTGAAAATCTCTTTATTAATTTTTCTTATATCATTCCCATCACATATTATTTTGAATTACAGATTATACATGTTCTCAGTTAACATTCTGACAGTAAGTTTTGACCGGTTTCATTTCATTATATACATTGTATTTCATATTTTTAAAATCTAAAATCTATTACGTTCATTAATTTTACACGGTAACTGTAGGTCGTTTCAATTGTACTGTTGTTTCATATTATGTTGGTTTTATGTTCTCTTTTGAACCCATTCATGCCATTTTTGCCATGTTCTTTTTGATTCTATTATTTTATTTCCCTTAATTGAGTTCGTGAATTCGTCCATCTCTACACAGGCATATTTCTTATCTATAATTAAATCTTCCGTTGGTATCTGATCACTTTTCCAGAGTTGTGCAGGCCACTAAAGCTGACTGTAAATCTGCAGGTCAGTGGTTCAAATCTCATCACTGGCTCAAGGTTGACTCAGCCTTCCATCCTTCCGAGGTGGGTAAAATGAGGACCCGGATTGTGGGGACAATAGGCTGGCTCTGTTTAAAAGTGATATTGATAACATGTTGTAAGCCGCCCTGAGTCTAAGGAGAAGAGAGGCCTTAAAAATGTGTGGTTCTGAATGAATTGGCTGACTGATTTTAATATGTATATGGGATTTTAGTAGTAATTTTTAATTAATTAGATTTGTTGTTGTGTTGTTTTTTGCATCTTGTGAGCTGGCCCGGGTTTTTGGAGAAGGGCGGCATACAAATCTAATTAATAATAATAATAATAATAATAATAATAATAATAATAATAATAATAATAATGCACAACAAAGAATGTTCTTTCTGCGCCAGCTCAGGAAGCTCAAACTGCCCAAGGAGCTGCTGATACAGTTCTACAGAGGAATCATTGAGTCTGTCATCTGCACCTCTATAACTGTCTGGTTTAGTGCTGCAACCCAACAGGATCGACACAGACTTCAGAGGATAATCAGAACTGCAGAAAAAACAATTGCTGCCAACCTGCCTTCCATTGAGGACCTGTATACTGCACGAGTCAAAAAGAGGGCGGGGAAAATATTTACTGACCCCTCACATCCTGGACACAAATTGTTTCAACTCCTATCCTCAAAACGTCGCTACAGAGCACTGCACACCAAGACAACTAGACACAAGAACAGTTTTTTTTCCTAACGCCATCACTCTACTAAACAAATAGTTCCCTCAAAACTGTCAGACTTTCTACTAAATCTGCCCTTCTATTCTACTAGTTTTTCTCATCATTCCTATCACCCATTTCCTCCCATGTTGACTGTATGACTGTAACATGTTGCTTATATCCTAAGATTTTTATTAATATTGCTTCTTCGTTGCTTATTTGACCCCTATGACAATCATTACGTGTTGTACCACATGATTCTTGACAAATGTGTATTTTATTTTATGTACGCTGAGAGCATATGCACCAAGACAAATTCCTTGTGTGTCCAATCACACTTGGCCAATAAAATTCTATTCTATTCTATTCTATTAATAATATTAATAATATTAATAATATTAATAATAATAATAATAACAACAACAACAACAACCAGATATCCTGATTGTGGAGAAAAAGAAAGTATGGATCATCGACATTGCAATCCCAGGAGACAGCAGAATTGAGGAGAAGCAGCTAGAGAAATCTGCGAAATACGAAGATCTGAAAATCGAGCTGCAACGACTCTGGCATAAGCCCGTGAAAGTGGTCCCAGCCAGTGGTAGAGCAGGGTGGATTTTTCTCCAGCCAAGAAGGCGCAGTTGCTAGCAGAAACCAGAGAAGGCAAGATGTTGTAAACCTTACTTCCCACCTTATGCAAAAACCTCCAGTAACCCTCGCTTTATGCAGATGTTGCCAGTTTCACCCAATGCGATGATAACGCATGCAATCAACAGCATCCCCCTCCTCCCAGCCCCCAGGTGAATCTCCGGAACTGTTGTCAAAACAATCTATGGCAGCCAGCAAAAGGAGGCGATAAGAGCAAAGGAGGCGCTGCTTTATCGCACTCCTGCAGCTAAGATGCTATCTGGCTCCTGTAGGCCACCTACACACACTTCCATAAGACGACGGTAGCCTCCCTTCTGCCTAACCGAGTCAGGGCATAATTAAGAAATGCTTTGGGGAAAGGAGACATCGTCTCTCTCCAGGGCTTGGCTGGCAGGCGTTTGGTAATCCTTCCGCTTTTTTTGCGATAGTGGCGAGGAATTTCGCCAACGTTAAACCTCCTGTGCCATCTTTGCATACTCCAGAAAAACACGGGCTGGATGGCTGGAGGAAGACAGGCCGGCTAGTTTTGTGGGCTGGAAGCAAAGCTTCTCTTGAGGGAAGGTAGAGGGGTGGGATTGAATAGTCTGGAGGACAGAAGGAAAAGGGGGGACATGATCCAAACATTTAAATATGTTAAAGGGTTAAATAAGGTCCAGGAGGGAAGTGTTTTTAATAGGAAAGTGAACACAAGAACAAGGGGACACAATCTGAAGTTAGTTGGGGGAAAGATCAAAAGCAACGTGAGAAAATATTATTTTACTGAAAGAGTAGTAGATCCTTGGAACAAACTTCCAGCAGACGTGGTAGATAAATCCACAGTAACTGAATTTAAACATGCCTGGGATAAACATATATCCATCCTAAGATAAAATACAGAAAATAGTATAAGGGCAGACTAGATGGACCATGAGGTCTTTTTCTGCCGCCAGACTTCTATGTTTCTATTGAACATTTTTAACAAGCATATACAGTGATACCTTGTCTTACAAACTTAATTGGTTCCATGATGAGGTTCTTAAGGTGAAAAGTTTGTAAGACGAAACAATGTTTCCCATAGGAATCAATGGAAAAGCAATTAGTGTGTGCAAGCCCGAAATTCACCCCTTTTGCCAGCCGAAGCACCCATTTTTATGCTGCTGGGATTCCCCTGAGGCTCCCCTCCATGGGAAACCCCACCTCCGGACTTCTGTGTTTTTGCAATGCTGCAGGGGAATCCCAGTAGGGGAATCCTAGCATTGCAAAAATGAGCGCTTCGCTGGCAACGGAAGTCCGGAGATGGGGTTTCCCAGCGAAGGGAGCATCAGTGAAATCGCAGCATTGCAAAAACACCGAAGTCCTCGAAACCCCACCTCTGGACCTCTGTGTTTTTGCTATACTGCGATTTCACTGAGGCTCCCCTCGCTGGGAAACCCCACCTCTGGACTTCCATTGCCAGAGAAGCACCCAGTTTTGTGCTGCTGAGATTCCCCTGCAGCATGACAAAAACACGGAAGTCTGGAGGTGGGGTTTCCCATGGAGGGGAGCCTCAGGGGAATCCCAGCAGCGCAAAAATGGGTGCTTCGCTGGTAACGGAAGTCCGGAGGCAGGGCATCCCAGCAGCGGCGGTGGGTTTGTAAGGTGAAAATAGTTTGTAAGAAGAGGCAAAAAAAATCTTAAACCCCAGTTTTGTATCTTGAAAAGTTTGTATGATGAGGCGTTTGTAAGACGAGGTATCACTGTACCTCTAAAACAGTGATTCTCAACCTTTTTAATGCCGTGACACCTTAATACAGTTCCTCATGTTGTGGTGACCCCCAACCATAAGTCTAGCACTAATTCTCCCAATAGAGTTTTAAGCTGATTGGCAGGAAGGTCAGAGGGACACTCCAACTCCCAGAATTCATCAGCCATAATGTGGAAGTTAGGGGATTCTGGGAGTTGAAGTGCTCGTCTCAAAGGGGCCAATTTTGAAAAACACTGGTTCTATTTGGAATATTGTGTTCAATTCTGGAGACCTCACCTACAAAAACATATTGATAAAATTGAATGGGTCCAAAGACGGGCTATAAAAATGGTGGAAGCTCCTAAGCATAAAACGTATCAGGAAAGACTTCATGAACTCAATCTGTAGAGTCTGGAGGACAGAAGGAAAAGGGGGGACGTGATCGAAACATTTAAACATGTAAAAGGGTTAAATAAGGTTCAGGAGGGAAGTGTTTTTAATAGGAAAGTGAACACAGGAACAAGGGGACACAATCTGAGGTCAGTTGGAGGAAAGATCAGAAGCAACGTGAGAAAATATTATTTTACTGAAAGAGTAGTAGTAGGGCCAATTTGTAAGCCACATCAATATACAGTAGTTTTACTGTAAAAACTATAAAAGCAGACGCTTGCAAGTCTCAATGTGCTTCTCCATTCCTCATACTATATAACGAAGGGGCTTGTCTAAAACGTTTTTTCCAGTTACTTTCTTGATCTGGGCTAAAGCCCGCTGTTGCCTTGAAATGGCAGACTTCTGATTTTTAAAAAAACTTTTTTGTCTTCTTCCATCCTTTTGGTTTTATTTTCTTTTGAAAAGTTTCTTTTAAAGTAAAGTGATACCTTGTCTTACAAACTTAATTGGTCCCGGGACCAGGTTCTTAAGGTGAAAAGTTTGTAAGATGAAACAATGTTTCCCATAGGAATCAATGGAAAAGCAATTAATGCGTGCAAGCCCAAAATTTGCCCCTTTTGCCAGCTGAAGAGCCCGTTTTTGCACTGCTGGGATTCCCCTGAGGCTCCCCTCCATGGGAAACCCCACCTCCGGACTTCCGTGTTTTTGCGATGCTGCAGGGGAATCCCAGCATCGCAAAAACGAGCGCTTCACTGGCAACGGAAGACCGGAGGTGGGGTTTCCCAGCGAAGGAAGCATCAGTGAAATCGCAGCATCGCAAAAACACCGAAGTCCTCAAAACCCCACCTCTGGACCTCTGTGTTTTTGCTATGCTGCAATTTCACTGAGGCTCCCCTCGCTGGGAAACCCCACCTCCGGACTTCCATTGCCAGAGAAGCACCCATTTTTGTGCTGCTGGGATTCCCCTGCAACATCACAAAAACACGGAAGTCGGGAGGTGGGGTTTCCCATGGAGGGGAGCCTCAGGGGAATCCCAGCAGCGCAGAAATGGGTGCTTCGCTTGTGACGGAAGTCTGGAGGCAGGGCATCCCAGCAGCGGTGGTGGGTTTGTAAGGTGAAAATAGTTTGTAAGAAGAGGCAAAAAAATCTTAAACCCCGGGTTTGTATCTTGAAAAGTTTGTATGATGAGGCGTTTGTAAGACGAGGTATCACTGTATAATCCTGTAGGTGCATTCTGCCATTTTTTTTTAAAAAAAAGGGATATCAACTCTGTTGCCCTCAGCTCATGTTTGCCCAAGGAATGAATTAGAGGTGTTTAAAACATACATAAATACTTTTAAAACGCATACCCATTTGGAACATCTAACCACCCATCCTGTTTACCGTGGAAGTGAAAATTATGACAAGTGAAACTGCTCCTTCTTACCGTCAAGTGAAACAAATATGCATATGTGTGGGTACGGAGGGAGGCAATTACCAACTTAGCAAATGATGAATTCCTATTAAATAAGGAAATTGGCGAGAAACTGGTTTTCGTTTACAGTATTTATTTGAAGCCTTCCTTCTGAGGGTTTGCTCTTTGTTGGAGATAATGACGGGAGCTAACTGAACAGCCAAGTCCTCTATCACTCAACGGATTTGCAACAATTAACCATGCCTGTTTACATCATGGTTAGTCTACTGCAAGAGTGTTCTTTGTGGGCCTACCCTAGAAGGCTATCCTGAAATTTATAGTGATACAAAATATGGTAGCAAAACTTTAGTTAGTGTCATGTAATGGCCTGTGTGAATAACCTTGGGATGAAGAAGAGCCACAGTTTAGTCAACCATCATGGAAAAGATACCTCCACCCAAATGAGGCAAACGGGAGGGGGACACATATCTCAGAAGCCCCCCCCTAGTTTTCTGAAAAGTAAAAGTAAAGGAGGGGGAAAGTGTTTTTCAGAAATGGAAGATTCTGCAATTATTATTATTATTATTATTATTATTATTATTATTATTATTATTATTATTACTATTACTATTATTACTATTACTATTATTACTATTATTATTATTATTATTATTATTATTATTATTATTATTATTATTATTATGTCAGTACAACACAGCAAACGAGATCACTATGCTGGATTTCGTATTTCATCACCAGTCGGGCACTTCCCAAGCTCCTAGGACTGTGTGATGTAGCGGCGAATTATGTTTGCCGATCCCAGTAAAGCGGCCTTTTGCAATTGACAGATGGAGATTTTGTCAATTCTGATGGTTTTCAAATGTCCGCTGAGATCCTTTGGCACTGCGCCCAGCGTGCCAAGTACCACTGGGACCACTTTCACAGGCTTATGCCAGAGTCGTTGCAGCTCGATTTTTAGATCTTCGTATTTCACTAATTTCTCTAGCTGCTTCTCCTCAATTCTGCTGTCTCCTGGGATTGCGATGTCGATGATCCCTACTTTCTTTTTCTCCACGATCACAATGTCTGGTGTGTTATGCTTCAGAATTCGGTCAGTCGGAAGTCGGAAGTCCCACAGTAGTTTTGCTTGCTCATTTTCGACCACTTTTTCGGGCTTATGATCCCACCAGTTCTTTGCCACTGGTAAATGGTAGTTCCGGCATAGGTTCCAGTGGATCATCTGTGCCACAGCATCATGTCTATGCTGGTAGTCAGTCTGTGCGATCTTTTTGCAGCAGCTGAGTTTGTGATCGATTGTTTCATCTGTTTCTTTACAGAATCTGCACTTTGGATCGTCTGTTGATTTTTCAATCCTGGCTTTGACAGCATTTGTTCTAATGGCCTGTTCTTGTTCCGCCAGTATTAGTCCTTCTGTCTCCTTTTTGAGGGTTCCACTTGTAAGCCATGACCAGGTCTTTTCTTTATCCACTTTGCCTTCAATCTTCTCCAAGAACTGTCCATGCAATGCTTTGTTCATTCTTATTCTTATTCTTATTCTTATTCTTATTCTTGTTCTTGTTCTTGTTCTTATTCTTATTCATTATTATTATTATTTAGACTTGTATGCTTGTATTTATTAGACTTATAACCTTATAATAAAGGTAGCCTCAGTCTTACAATTTGTGCTTCTTGTCTGGTCTACCTCAAAGGGCTAAAAATGCCCCTGAGAAAAGGTTTTCATTGGTTGCAAATTTAATGTCAAAAGTAGAAGTTTTAAATGGTTGTGGTTTCAACTGCTTTTGGTGAAAACCTGTTCTGACACTAAGATTAGAAGGAAATTCCCTCTTGACAAGTCTCAATTTCATTTTCATATCTTTTTTCAAATTTTGTTTTCTGTATTTTCCATATTTATCTTTGATCTTTTAAAAACATTTAACAACAACAACAACAACAACAATAATAATAATAATCATCATCATCATCACCATCATCATCACCATCATCCAATTATCCACTGATACTTGTGCCAGAACTACTATGTATCAGTGGCAAAGAACTGGTGGAATCATAAGCCCGAAAAAGTGCTCAAAAATGAGCAAGCAAAACTACTGTGGGATTTCAATTTATTCAATTCAATTTAATTCAGTTTATTAGATTTGTATGCCGCCCCTCTCCGAAGACTCGGGGCCGCTCACAACAATAATAAAAACAATATTCCAGCGAAAACAAATCTAATATTAAAAAGCACATAAAACCCTATCATATTTTAAAAAGCAAACAACATATACATACCCAAACATCAATATAAAAAAAGCCTGGGGGAAAGGTGTCTCAACTCCCTCATGCCTGGCGGTATAGAGGGGTCTTGAGTAATTTACGAACAACAAGGAGTGTGGGGGCAGTTCTAATCTCCGGGGGGAGTTGATTCCAGAGGGCCGGGGCTGCCACAGAGAAAGCTCTTCCCCTGGGGCCCGCCAAATGACATTGTTTGGTCAACAGGACCCGGAGAAGGCCAACTCTGTGGGACCTTATCGGTCGCTGGGATTCGTGCGATAGCAGGCGGTTCCGGAGGTACTCTGGTCCAACACTTTGAATTGTGACCGGAAACTGATTGGCAGCCAATGCAGGCCACGGAGTGTTGCAGACTGACCGAATTCTGAAACATAACACACCAGACATCCTGATTGTGGAGAAAAAGAAAGTATGGATCATCGACATCGCAATCCCAGGGGACAGCAGAATTGAGGAGAAGCAGCTAGAGAAATTAGTGAAATATGAAGATCTAAAAATCGAGCTGCAACAACTCTGGCATAAGCCAGTGAAAGTGGTCCTCGACTTACAACCTTACCAGTGTCACTTGCTGGGGTGACAATTTGCTTCTCGTTTCCCACGCTCTCCTTCCTGGGTCGCCCCCCACCTCAGGCTGGGTAGCTAGGTGAATGGGTGCTGCCAGAAGCATAAATGCTGCCAGCGCCGCTTCCACCCACACCTTCTGCTTGCACCTCAGGCAGGAAATGGCCACGTCAGGCTGGAGGGGAGAGAGAGAAGCTTGTCTGAAGCCAGTAGGAAGGAAAGAGGAAAAAAGCAAGGAGCGCAGACGCAGCAGCAGCAGCAGGGGAAAAAAGGAGAGCCCAGCCGAGACCAGTAAGCCAGGAAGTGACAGCCGCCGATCAGCTGGAGCTGCGCATACATCTTCATTTCCGCCAGTGCAACTGCATTCCAACCCGTCCTGCCAGCTGCCCACCCATGTGTATGTATGTATGTATGTATGTATGTATGTATGTATGTATGTATGAATGAATCAATGAATGAATCAATGAATGAATCAATGAATGAATCAATGAATGAATCAATGAATCAATGAATGAACCCACCCATCCCCAATTCCACGAGATACCTTTGCTTCCTCTTCTGTCCAAAGATGTTGAATGACAATTTATGGATGACAACATTAGTGATTCTTTATATTTGGAGTTTGATACCATCTTGTCTTGGTGTCTTTCTTAGCTACCTTAGGCGTCGTAGAGCACAGGTCTTCAAACTTGGCAACTTTAAGACTTGTGGACTTCAACTCCCAGAATTCTCCAGGTGGAGAATTCTGGGAGTTGAAGTCCACAAGTCTTAAAGTTGCCAAGTTTGGGAGTCCCTGACATAGACGAATTAGGGGATTGCAATTTGAAATCCAGTTGCTGTTGCAGAGGGAGATGGATGGCATATAAATATAATCGTAACTAAAACAAATTAAAACCCTCAACGAAAGAATAAAGACTTAATTGGCAGGAGAAGTACTAGAAATTAAGCCCTCTTCTGGTTTCCCATAAAAATACATCTCCTGTTTTCCTTTCCTCGTTTGGACTCAAAGATTAAGGTTCAGGGTTGTGGGGGGGAGGAACCTTTTACAAAGCGGGACAGATTTGGGCCCACCGAGAACAGGTTGATTCTGGATAATGCCAGGCAAACTGAATTCTTCTTGCTCTTCTATTCCGTAAGAAGATCTTGCAGGCGCCTTTCAATGAGCTTCCTCTTTATCCTGATAGCTTTTGTTGAATTTCAGCCCAAGAAGGTAAATCATTTGCATACGGCTTCACTGGTAAGAGAGAGAGAAAAAAACCCCAAAGAAGAAAAAGACGTAGTTTACTAAATGTCACGAGTATTGTTATCTCCTACACATCTGGAAAGCTTAAGGCCGTGACCTGTTCTTTGCTGTCAGGGCATTGAATAAAAGGCTTAAGTTACCAGAAAGCAAATTCCAGATTAATGTTGAGCAAAACTTTCAAAGAGTAAAAAGGGTTCAGCCCTGAAATCAAAGTCGGGGAGAGAAAATGGACTTCCCTTTGCTAGAGGTCTTCTAGCAGCTGGAGAAGCAGTATTCGGCAGCTGCCCCCAACAGGGGGGTCAGTGGGGGTAGTAAGTTTATGCATTATTGATTGAATACTTAATAGGGGCGGCATACAAATGTAATACATTATTATTATTAATTATTTTTATTGTTCTCCCTTCTCTAGTACCTTAGTATGATCCTTAATTGCTTTTAAAATAGGAAATAATTAAATGCTTGTTTGTTTGTTTGTTTATTTATTTATTTATTTATTTATTTATTGATTGATTGATTGATTGATTGGATTTGTATGCCGCCCCTCTCCGCAGACTCGGGGCAGCTAACAACAATGATAAAAACAGCATGTAGCAATCCAATTAATAAAACAACTAAAAACCCTAATTATAAAACCAAACATACACACAAACATACCATGCATAACTTGTAATGGCCTAGGGGGAAGGAATATCTTAACTCCCCCATGCCTGGCGGCAAAGGTGGGTCTTGAGTAGTTTGTGAAAGACAAGGAGGGTGGGGACCATTCTAATCTCTGGGGGAAGGTGGTTCCAGAGGGCCGGGGCCGCCATAGAGAAGGCTCTTCCCCTGGGGCCTGCCAAACGACATTGTTTGGTCGACGGGACCCGGAGAAGGCCGACTCTGTGGGACCTTATCGGTCGCTGGGATTCGTGCTGTAGCAGGCGGTTCCGGAGGTAATCTGGTCCCATGCCATGTACGGCTTTAAAGGTCATGACCAACACTTTGAATTGTGACCAGAAACTGATCGGCAGCCAATGCAAGCCACGGAGTGTTGAAGAAACGTGGGCGAATCCTGGAAGCCCCACGACGGCTCTCGCGACTGCGTTCTGCACGATCTGAAGTTTCCGAACACTTTTCAAAGGTAGCCCCATGTAGAGAGCGTTGCAGTAATCAAACCTGGAGGTGATGAGGGCATGAGCGACTGTGAGCAATGACTCCCTGTCCAAATAGGGCTGCAACTGTATGTTTTTACCCATTTACCGTATGCCGCCCTGAGTCTGCGGAGAGGGGCGGCATACAAATCTAAATAAATAAATAAATAAAATAAATAAACGCTTTAATCATTTAATCATTATCTAGAACTGAACTTATATAGCGATGACAGAAAATTGAGCTACTTGCCTAATCTGTTATCATACTGAACCTTGTGGGTTCAGTACAAAACCTTAAAATGTTCCTGTGCTCCTCAACAAATAATGCTGTCTATCATTTGTCCTTTTGG
>NC_091960.1:29988953-30083953 GCF_031021105.1 Erythrolamprus reginae | reverse complement strand
TGAAGGGCTTTATAGGTGATGGCCAACACTTTGAATTTTGACCAGAAATTGATCGGCAACCAATGCAGACTGTGGAGTGTTGGTGTAACGTGGGCATTTTTGGGAAAGCCCATGACTGCTCTCGCAGCTGCATTCTGCACGATCTGAAGTTTCCGAACACTTTTCAAAGGTAGCCCCATGTAGAGAGCGTTACAGTAGTCGAGCCTCGAGGTGATGAGGGCATGAGTGACTTTGAGCAGTGACCCCCGGTCCAAATAGGGCTGCAACTGGTGTTCAAAAATGACAATGACCCTGGAAAAAAGTGACTGTTATACACACTTATAACCGGGGTGGGCTACTGCCCGGACAGGGGACGGAATGCAGTGGGGTAGCGAACATGGAGCTACACCCCAGAGCACCCAATTTGCACAGAAAGATGTTGAAAAAAAATTCAGGACGTCCTCCATAAGCCACGGCTACAGTGTGGTTGTAAAGATTTTGGTAGCATCTTCACTGCTTATGACCAGGGGTGGGCTTCAAATTTTTTTAGCAAGGGGTTCTCCACCTGGTTGCTGGGTGGGTGTGGCCATAATGGGCGTGGCCAGTAGCGGGTTGCACCCAGTACGGCTAGGATAGGGGTTTCGGTAGCAGAAATTGAGGTGTGCATGCATCTCAGAGCCTCCGACACACAGTAAAGGGCAGCCAAAAATTTTATTGCCACACTGTGGGTGTGGCTTATTTTGTGGGTGTGGGTTGATGGTCATGTGACTGGGTAGGAGTGGCTTGCCGGCCCTGTGACCAGGTGGGAGTGGCTTGAAAGATCATCATCGTTCAAGTGAACTGTTAAGTCCTCGACTTACAACCTCACCTGTGTCGCTCTCTGGGGTGACAATTTGCTTCGCGTTTCCTGCACTCTCCTTCCTCGGTTGCCCCCTACCTCAGGCTGGGTAGCTAGGTGAACAGGTGACATGTGGACCTCAACTCCCAGAATTCCTGAGCTAGCATGAATTGTCTCAGGAATTCTGGGAGTTGAAGTCCACAAGGCATAGAAGAGCCGACTTTGCCTACCCCTGAGCTAGGGCAACGGCTCGTGTGCCAGCAGATATGGCTCCGCGTGCCACCTGCGGCACCCGTGCCATAGGTTCGCCATCACTGGGCTAGTCCAAGCAATTTCCAGGAGTTTTACACTGACTTGAAGGTGCACAAAGTTCCATACGCACACACCGTCATGCACAAGCTTTTCAAAATGGAAGGTTTCTTGGGTGGTAAATAAAAAAAGCAGCTCGGGCACCAAAACAAGGCCAAAGAGAGCACATAATTTGCTTACCTAGTTTCTTCTGGATGATACATGATTTATGACTTGGTTGGCCAACCTGCGCCTTTGGGCACTCACCTTTGTCTCGAGAAACTCTCTCTCTTTGGAGAGGATGACCAATTGGTGACAGGCACCCCAGGAGGTGGAGCTGGAGGAGAAGGGAAAACAGTTACTCCCAGGCTGATTCAGAGAGGTCAGGCCTACTTCATACTTCTCCAGAATCCGCCAGAGGGGAGGCGAGAGAGGGTTTTTCTCTTTCATCTAATTGGGTTTGTTTTGTTTCTGTTGACGTGGGGCGAATTGCGTTAGCGGCTAAGTTAGAAGGAAGCTGGCACGGAAAGGCTCTAAAGTTACATCCACCTGACTCACTGGAGTAAGGAGGCAGGATATGTTTTATGGCTCCTCTCTTTCAAGGAGCTCCATCTAGTGGGGCCAAGAAGAAGGACTTTCTCCGTGGTGGCTCCTTCCTTGTCCCAACAGGGGGGTCAAACTTGATTTCATTGAGGGCCACATCCGGTAGTGGGTTCCTACCAGGATGGATGAGGATGACCTTCAAGTTGTTGGTCTGATCATTGTCACCAGAGATGGGATGGGTGGGGGAGTTTATTGGCTTTTGTTTGTTCATTTATTCATTCTTTCGTTTGTTCTCTCGTTTGTTTGTTTGTTTGTTTGTTTGTTTGTTTGTTTGTTTGTTTGTCTGTCAAGCAAGTATAATATTATAGTACATAGTACATAGGGGAAGGTTTGGTAGGGAAGGTTTGCATATTTGCCGATGACTCTAAAGTGTGCAATAGGGTTGATATTCCTGGAGGCGTCTGTAATATGGTAAATGATTTAGCTTTACTAGATAAATGGTCAAAGCAATGGAAACTGCAGTTTAATGTTTCCAAATGTAAAATAATGCACTTGGGGAAAAGGAATCCTCAATCTGAGTATTGTATTGGCAGTTCTGTGTTAGCAAATACTTCAAAAGAAAAGGATTTAAGGGTAGTAATTTCTGACACTCTCAAAATGGGTGAACAGTGCAGTCAGGCGGTAGGGAAAGCAAGTAGGATGCTTGGCTGCATAGCTAGAGGTATAACAAGCAGGAAGAGGGAGATTATGATCCCGCTATATAGAATGCTGGTGAGACCACATTTGGAATACTGTGTTCAGTTCTGGAGACCTCACCTACAAAAAGATATTGACAAAATTGAATGGGTCCAAAGACGGGCTACAAGAATGGTGGAAGGTCTTAAGCATAAAAAGTATCAGGAAAGACTTAATGAACTCAATCTGTATAGTCTGGAGGACAGAAGGAAAAGGGGGAACATGATCGAAACATTTAAATATATTAAAGGGTTAAACAAGGTCCAGGAGGGAAGTGTTTTTAAAAGGAAAGTGAACACAAGAACAAGGGGACACAATCTGAAGTTAGTTGGGGGAAAGATCAAAAGCAACATGAGAAAATATTATTTTACTGAAAGAGTAGTAGATCCTTGGAACTAACTTCCAGCAGACGTTGTAGATAAATCCACAGTAACTGAATTTAAACATGCCTGGGATAAACATATATCCATCCTAAGATAAAATACAGAAAATAGTATAAGGGCAGACTAGATGGACCAGGAGGTCTTTTTCTGCCGTCAGACTTCTATGTTTCTATGTTTCTATTAACCTAACATAACATAAGTAGAACGTAGTAATAGAAAGGATAATAAGACAGTAGGACAGGGACATTAGGCACAAAAGTGCACTTATGCACGCCCCTTACAGACCTCTTAGAAAAGGGGAGAGGTCGATTGTAATTAATGTCACAATTCAAAGTGTTGGTTATGACCTATAAAGCTCTTCATGGCACCGGACCAGATTATCTCAGGGACCGCCTTCTGCTGCACGAATCCCAGCGACCAGTTAGGTCCCACAGAGTGGGCCTTCTCCAGGTCCCATCAACTAAACAATGTCGTTTGGCGGGACCCAGGGGAAGAGCCTTCTCTGTGGTGGCCCCGGCCCTCCAGAACCAACTCCCCCCAGAGATTAGAATTGCCCCCACCCTCCTTGCCTTTCGTAAGCTTCTTAAAACCCACCTCTGCCGCCAGGCAGGGGGGAACTGAGATATTCTTTCCCCCTAGGCCTTTACAATTTTATGCATGGTATATGTATGTATGATTGGTTTTATAATAAGGGTTTTTTAGTTGTTTTAGTATTGGATTGTTACATGCTGTTTTTATCATTGTTGTTAGCCGCCCTGAGTCTGCAGAGAGGGGTGGCATACAAACAAACAAACAAACAAACAAACAAACAAACAAATAAATGTAAGGTTGAAGATTTTGGGGTTGGGGGAAGCAACAACTGAGTCAGGTAATGAGCTCCAGGCGGTGACCACTCTAATTGCTGAAATCGTATTTTCTGCAGTCAGGTTAGGAGCGATTTACATTCAGTTTGTATCTATTACGTGATTTTGTGTTGTTGTTAAAGGTGAAATAGTCACTGACAGGGAGTACATTATGATGTGTTGTGGTTAGCTCTGGCCCAGCTCCTGCCCCAAGGACTGTGGATGTGGGGGAGACATCCACATGCTGCAGGCTTGTTTTGCCCCAGGTGGAATCTGCTGATGAAGGCTCCTCTGACCAAGAAGACATGAGTGACAGGGAGGAGGAGAGTGTGGCAGACAGCTAAGAAGGAGATCAATTATCTAGCTCTTCCTTGGATTCAGAACAAGAGTTAATGATATAACCATGCATGCGGAGAGCGATGCATAGGCAACAACAACTGAGAGATTATTCTCAAAGAAAATGAGGCCACCTGTGGTTGGGTGGGGCTGTGGTCAATAGTGAGGCTGATATAAAGAGCAGCCTGTGGGTTTGGCCATTGTGGAGGATTATCTGATCGTTGTGTTTCGTGACTGCTTTACTGACTTTGACCTTTTGTGTGCTGATTTTTCCCCGCTTTGAAACTAAACCAGGGCAAAGTGTGTTTCACTTTGTGAAAGAAGAAGGACTGTGAATTGCCTCACAGCTGCAAGCTAAGTATCACAGGACTGATAAAGGACTTGTACAAATTACCAGTTTGGTTGGAGACGAGTGCTCTTTGCTATACAAAAAGAGGGCTTAGTTTATTTGACTTTTCATTATAAAGAACATTGTTTTGAATTTTCAAACATGTGTGTGTCTGAAATTTGTACCTGTTAATTTTTGGGAGGAGTCTACCAGAGACCCCGACAGAACAATGATGTATGATTTAATGAACAATAGCTAAATCAGTTTGGAGATGATGAGGTTTTAAATTTTCTAGATTTAGTATTTGAAGTCTGCAGGAGTAGGGTAATTTGTTATGTGAGGAGGAGTGAAGGACCCTTCTTGTGAAGTATTGCTGGACTCCTTCGATTGTATTAATGTCTGATATGCAGTGTGGATTCCACACAGGTGAGCTGTATTGTAGAATAGGTCTGACGAATGATTCTGATCGTTTTTGCACTAGTGTTGCCTTGCTGTTACTGAGTTAATAAACCACATCTCCACCTAGTCTGTGAAGTACAGCACTGTGGGCGTGACTTATTTTGTGGGTGTGGCTTGTCAGCCATGTGACCAGGGTGGAGTAGCTTGATGATCATGTGACCGGGGGTGGTGGCTTAAAGGTCATGTGACTGGCTTAAAAGTAGCCAACTTGACATCACTCCCGTCAAGGATTAGGGTGCCTGTCCTCGCCTCAAAGAGATACAATTTCCCTCTCTATTTACTATTGCTGAACATCCCACCTTAGGAGATGGGACTTGGGCATCTCTCTTCTGCCTGAGCAAAGAGATAGAGGAGATTCTTAGCAGAGACAGTCCCACAAGCAAATCAACCCAGTAGAAAAAGCAAGTAGGATGCTTGGCTGCATAGCTAGAGGTATAACAAGCAGGAAGAGGGAGATTGTGATCCCCTTATATAGAGCGCTGGTGAGACCACATTTGGAATACTGTGTCCAGTTCTGGAAACCTCACCTACAGAAAGATATTGACAAAATTGAACAGGTCCAAAGACGGGCTACAAGAATGGTGGCAGGTCTTAAGCATAAAGCGTATCAGGAAAGACTTCATGAACTCCATCTGTATAGTCTGGAGGACAGAAGGAAAAGGGGGGACACGATCGAAACATTTAAATATGTTAAAGGGTTAAATAAGGTCCTGGAGGGAAGTGTTTTTAATAGGAAAGTGAACAGAAGAACCAGGGGACACAATCTGAAGTTAGTTGGGGGAAAGATCAAAAGCAACATGAGAAAATATTATTTTACTGAAAGAGTAGTAGATCCTTGGAACAAACTTCCAGCAGACGTGGTAGATAAATCCACAGTAACTGAATTTAAACATGCCAGGGATAAACATATATCCATCCTAAGATAAAATACAGAAAATAGTATAAGGGCAGACTAGATGGACCATGAGGTCTTTTTCTGCTGTCAGACTTCTATGTTTCTATATAGCAAGTTGCACCTGGCACAGGTGGGATCGGCGATCTGTTAGCGGAAATGGAGATGTGCACAACACAAGTCCCAGAGTCTCACAAACAGCCAGGCCTAACATTAATTTCACAGGGGAGAATAAGACTCTTCCCTCCCTCCTTCCTTTTGCTCTCTCTTTATTTATAGCCGGCGATTTATTAAAGAAACATTTTTAAAGGCCAGCACATGGGCGTCTGCTGCAGATTCCTGCTTTTGTCAAAATGACAAATGCAGTGTGTTGCCCCGCAAGCACATGCAAGTTGGAAGGGGCGGGGCTAGTGACACAATGACACAAATGCTGCTGGCGTCATTCAGCCTTCTGTTGCAGATGCCGCAGGCCTCTTTAAACTGGACCAAAGGAAGCAGCTATAAAAATGTTAACCTTGCAGTGGGAAGAGTCCAATATATATTTATTTGATAGCTGAAACAAAAATACTGTTGAGTTGGTTGATGTTTAAGTCAAATTATCACCTCGCGGTTAGATTATTGTAACACGCTCTACATAGGGGTGGCGCAGCAGGTAGAGTGCTGTACTAAAGGCCGCTGAAGCTGAGGTCTGTAGGTCAGTGGTTCAAATCTCATCACCGGCTCAAGGTTGACTCAGCCTTCCATCCTTCCGAGGTGGGAAAAATGAGGACCCGGATTGTGGGGGCAATAGGCTGGCTCTGTTTAAAAAGTGCTATCTATCTATCTATCTATCTATCTATCTATCTATCTATCTATCTATCTATCTATCTATCTATCTATCTATCTATCTATCTATCTAATCTATCTATCTATCTATCTATCTATCTATCTATCTATCTATCTATCTAATCTATCTATCTATCTATCTAATCTATCTATCTATCTATCTAATCTATCTATCTATCTATCTTTCTATCTATCTATCTAATCTATCTATCTATCTATCTATCTAATCTATCTATCTATCTATCTATCTATCTATCTAATCTATCTATCTATCTATCTATCTATCTAATCTATCTATCTATCTATCTATCTAATCTATCTATCTATCTATCTATCTATCTAATCTATCTATCTATCTATCTATCTAATCTATCTATCTATCTATCTATCTAATCTATCTATCTATCTATCTATCTATCTAATCTATCTATCTATCTAATCTATCTATCTATCTATCTATCTATCTATCTATCTAATCTATCTATCTATCTAATCTATCTATCTATCTATCTATCTATCTATCTAATCTATCTATCTATCTATCTATCTATCTATCTAATCTATCTATCTATCTATCTATCTAATCTATCTATCTATCTATCTATCTATCTATCTATCTAATCTATCTATCTATCTAATCTATCTATCTATCTATCTATCTATCTATCTATCTAATCTATCTATCTATCTATCTATCTATCTATCTAATCTATCTATCTATCTATCTATCTAATCTATCTATCTATCTATCTAATCTATCTATCTATCTATCTATCTATCTAATCTATCTATCTATCTATCTATCTATCTATCTATCTATCTATCTATCTATCTAATCTATCTATCTATCTATCTATCTATCTATCTATCTATCTATCTATCTATCTATCTATCTATCTATCTATCTATCTGTTCTGTCTGGGTTTTCCCAGACCTCCACACCCACTGAAAAACAGCCAGACACTCTGGTAAAATCCAAAAGTAATTTATAGCAGGAAAAAATAAGCACACAGGAAAACCTGTCTTCACAGCAGACAGGTTACAATACTTTACAACAGGGTCCTGATGTCCAGTCAATTCCAAAAGCTTCTTGCTGGCACACACCCCCAAGGTTTCAAGAGTCCAAGGCACAAACCAGGATTGTAGCCACCAAAGTTCACAAACAGGTCTCACGAATCTCCAAGATAAAACTCCACAAGCCAGGAAGGGTGGGGCCGCCTTTTATCCTTTCCCAAGCACCACACCCAAACCCAGCTGCGACCCCTAATGCTGGAAATATCTGGCCAATTGCGTTCTTCTCTCGTTAGCTCTCCTCTGTCGCATATCTATGAAGTCACTAGCATCTTCCCCCAGGGAATCCAGGCTGCTTGCTGGGGAGAGCTCCCCCTGGTGGAACTCTGGCTGTCCTTCATCTTCAGCCTGGGATTCAGCTTCTTCATCAGTCTGCCCCTCCTGGTCCTCAGCCTCTGAGCCGGACACCGACAGCAAATCAGCCATTCCCGGAGGGGTCCCAGGCTGAACCACAACACTATCTATCTATCTATCTATCTATCTAATCTATCTATCTATCTATCTATCTATCTATCTATCTATCTATCTATCTATCTATCTATCTATCTATCTATCTATCTAATCTATCTATCTATCTATCTATCTATCTATCTATCTATCTATCTATCTATCTATCTAATCTATCTATCTATCTATCTAATCTATCTATCTATCTATCTAATCTATCTATCTATCTATCTTTCTATCTATCTATCTAATCTATCTATCTATCTATCTATCTATCTATCTAATCTATCTATCTATCTATCTATCTATCTAATCTATCTATCTATCTATCTATCTATCTAATCTATCTATCTATCTATCTATCTAATCTATCTATCTATCTATCTATCTATCTAATCTATCTATCTATCTATCTATCTAATCTATCTATCTATCTATCTATCTAATCTATCTATCTATCTATCTATCTAATCTATCTATCTATCTAATCTATCTATCTATCTATCTATCTATCTATCTAATCTATCTATCTATCTAATCTATCTATCTATCTATCTATCTATCTATCTATCTATCTATCTAATCTATCTATCTATCTATCTATCTATCTATCTAATCTATCTATCTATCTATCTATCTAATCTATCTATCTATCTATCTATCTATCTATCTAATCTATCTATCTATCTAATCTATCTATCTATCTATCTATCTATCTATCTATCTATCTATCTAATCTATCTATCTATCTATCTATCTATCTATCTATCTAATCTATCTATCTATCTATCTATCTAATCTATCTATCTATCTATCTAATCTATCTATCTATCTATCTATCTAATCTATCTATCTATCTATCTATCTATCTATCTATCTATCTATCTATCTATCTAATCTATCTATCTATCTATCTATCTATCTATCTATCTATCTATCTATCTATCTATCTATCTATCTATCTATCTATCTATCTGTTCTGTCTGGGTTTTCCCAGACCTCCACACCCACTGAAAAACAGCCAGACACTCTGGTAAAATCCAAAAGTAATTTATAGCAGGAAAAAATAAGCACACAGGAAAACCTGTCTTCACAGCAGACAGGTTACAATACTTTACAACAGGGTCCTGATGTCCAGTCAATTCCAAAAGCTTCTTGCTGGCACACACCCCCAAGGTTTCAAGAGTCCAAGGCACAAACCAGGATTGTAGCCACCAAAGTTCACAAACAGGTCTCACGAATCTCCAAGATAAAACTCCACAAGCCAGGAAGGGTGGGGCCGCCTTTTATCCTTTCCCAAGCACCACACCCAAACCCAGCTGCGACCCCTAATGCTGGAAATATCTGGCCAATTGCGTTCTTCTCTCGTTAGCTCTCCTCTGTCGCATATCTATGAAGTCACTAGCATCTTCCCCCAGGGAATCCAGGCTGCTTGCTGGGGAGAGCTCCCCCTGGTGGAACTCTGGCTGTCCTTCATCTTCAGCCTGGGATTCAGCTTCTTCATCAGTCTGCCCCTCCTGGTCCTCAGCCTCTGAGCCGGACACCGACAGCAAATCAGCCATTCCCGGAGGGGTCCCAGGCTGAACCACAACACTATCTATCTATCTATCTATCTATCTAATCTATCTATCTATCTATCTATCTATCTATCTATCTATCTATCTATCTATCTATCTATCTAATCTATCTATCTATCTATCTATTTAATCTATCTATCTATCTATCTATCTATCTATCTAATCTATCTATCTATCTATCTAATCTATCTATCTATCTATCTATCTATCTAATCTATCTATCTATCTATCTATCTATCTAATCTATCTAATCTATCTATCTATCTATCTATCTATCTATCTATCTATCTATCTATCTATCTATCATTTATTGGATTTGTATGCCGCCCCTCTCCATGGACTCGGGGCGGCTAAGAACAATGATAAAAACAGCATGTAACTATCTAATAATAAAACAACTAAAAAACCCTTATTATAAAACCAAACATACATACAAACATACCATGCATAAATTGTAAAGGCCTAGGGGGAAAGAATATCTCAGTTCCCCCATGCCTGGCGGCAGAAGTGGGTTTTAAAGAGCTTACGAAAGGCGAGGAGGGAGGGGGCAATTCTAATCTCTGGGGGGAGTTGGTTCCAGAGGGCTGGGGCCGCCATAGAGAAGGCTCTTCCCCTGGGTCCTGCCAAGCGACATTGTTTAGTTGACGGGATTTGGAGAAGGCCCACTCTGTGGGACCTAACTGGTCGCTGGGATTCGTGCGGCAGAAGGCGGTCCCGGAGATATAGAGCTATTGCTAACATGTTGTAAGCAACCCTGAGTCTAAGGAGAAGGGCGGCATAAAAATTGAATAAATAAATAATAAATAAATAGGGCATAGAATGCAGCCGCATGAGCTCTTGTGGGTGCACCTAGATATACCCACATTACATCAACTCTCCGCAAGCTGCCAATCAGTCTCTGGATGCAATTCAAGGTGTTGGATATCACTGATAAAAACCTACAGGCAGGGGTGGGCAGCAGGCAGGACGGGGTGGAACACAGTTCCACCAGCGGAAATGAAGCTGTGTGCCCAGCTCCAGCTGACCATCCTCCCCTCCTGTCCTCCTCCTCAGACAGCGGCAGGGAGACCAGCACCAGCAGGAGTTGCAGGGGACCCATTTCCTCCCCCCTATTTTCTCAACAACTGATCAGCATCCATCTGCCTAGCTACCCAGCCTGAGGCAGGGGGCGACCCAGAAAGGAGAGCGCGGGAAACACAAAGCAAATTGTCACCCCAGCGAGCGACATTGGTGAGGTTGTAAGTCGAGGACTTAACAGTTCACTTGAACGATGATGATCATTCAAGCCACTTCCAAATGGTCACATGGCCAGCAAGCCACTCCTACCCAGTCACATGACTATCAAGCCAATCCCACAAAATAAGCCACACCCACACTATGGCAGTAAAAAAAATTTGCCCGACCATTACTGCCTACAGGGCATAGGGCCAGACTATCTTCACGGCCATCTCCTGTCGCATAACTCCCAGTGGCCGATAGGGGCCCACAAGGTTAGCCTTCTCCAGGCTCCATCGTCTAAGCAGTGTCGGTTGACGGGGCCGCAGGGGAGGGCCTTCTTTGTGGTGGCACCAGCTCTCTGGAACCAGCTGCCTCCAGAGATCCGTGCTGCCCCCACCCTACTGGCCTTCTGGAAAGACCTGGCTCTGCCGACAGGCCTGGGGCCGTTGACCAAATGACATCCCTTAGATCCGGCCCCCAAAGATACATATCCTTTTTAAAGGGATTTTAATTGTTATTAAATTGTTTTTAGGTGTCTTTTTTTTTCTGTTGTAAGCCGCCCAGAGTCCGTCGGGTGTTGAGCGGCATCTAAATTTGATTGATTGATTGATTAAGTAAGCAAGCATGCAAGCATGCAAGTAATTAAGTAATAATAATAATAATAATAATAATAATAATAATAATAATAATAATTTATTAGATTTTTATGCCACCCCTCTCCGAAGACTATAATAATAATAATAATAATAATAATAATAATAATAATAATAATAATAATAATAATAATAATAATATAATTTATTAGATTTGTATGCCACCCCTCTCCGGAGACTTGGAGCAGCTTACAATAACAACGATGTGACATACATACATACCATACTTACATACATACTTACTTACTTACATACATAAATAAATGAATGAATGAATGAATGAATGAATGAATAAATTTCCAAACACTCTCCTATTAAACCATGATTACTCCAGCAGAGTTAAATTGAGTTTAAACAATTTATTTATTTATTTATTTATTACTTGGATTTGTATGCCGCCCCTCTCCGAAGAATTGCTGTAGAAAAGAGCTTAGTGGCTGATAGTAATAACACTTAGAATTAAATACCGCTTCATATAGTGCTTCATATAGTGCCCCTCTAAGCATTTTACAGAGAGTCAATCTATCGCCCCGCAAAATCATTTTACTGACCTCGGAAGGATGGATGCCTGAGGCAACCTTGAATAGTTGAGATAGCTTCCAGGGGTCTCCAAATGTCTGGACTTCAACTCCCAGAATTCCTCATGCATGGCTTGCTGAGGAATTCTGGGAGTTGAAGTCCAGAAGTCTTAAAGTTGCCAAGTTTGGAGTCCCCTGAATTAAACCAAAGCATGGAGGGAGGGCTATAAAGCGTGAAATTAAATCAAGTGATTTTTAAAAAAGAAGAACAAGAGCACATATGGTATCCGTTGGAAAAATTCATTCCTGTATCATGCCACTTATTCTTAGATAATTTACTCCGTCCACCCAGAAAAAAAATTAAATCTCAGCAATATATCCAGTTGGCCAGTCACTCTCACTCAATGCCACTCACTCTGTAGTGGTGATAGTGTGAAGAAAATAGGAGGAGGAAGGAGCATTAAGTACATTCACTGCCTTGAGTTATTTATAAAAATAATAAAGACAGGATTTTTTTAAAAAAAAATCTTTAGAAAAACAAATAAAGACATAATGTGACAAATGATTACATAAGGAAAATTGACTGTTCTGATGCTTGACATTCCTCCACTTAATTAAAATAACCATCAAATCCACGGATTCCTCCATTAGGTTATTCTGACTTTTGTTCTTTTGCTTTGGGTGATTACAGAAAATAATAAATGAAATTGTTCTACAACTGCATTCAAAGGCCAAGAATCACCCCTTGCACATTTCATCTATAATGGCAGCCTCAATCTTCCTCCTTCCTTCCTTCCCTCCTTCCCGCCTTCCCGCCTTCCTTCCTTCCTTCCTTCCTTCCTTCCTTCATTCATTCATTCATTCATTCATTCATTCATTGGATTTATATGCTGCCCCTCTCCGCAGACTCGGGGCAGCTAACAACAGTAATAAAACAGCATATAATAATAATCCAATACTAAAAACAGTTTAAAACCCATTATTATAAAAACCAAACATACATACAGATATACCATGCATAAAATTGTAAAGGCCTAGGGGGAAAGAGTATCTCAATTCTCCCATGCCTGGCGGCAGAGGTGGGTTTTAAGCAGCTTATGAAAGGCAAGGAGGGTGGGGGCAATTCTAATCTCTGGGGGGAGTTGGTTCCAGAGGGCCGGGGCCGCTACAGAGAAGGCTCTTCCCCTGGGTCCCGCCAAGCGACATTGTTTAGTTGACGGGACCCGGAGAAGACCCACGCTGTGGGACCTAACTGGTCGCTGGGATTCGTGCAGCAGAAGGCGGTCCCGGAGATAATCTGGTCCAGTGCCATGAAGGGCTTTATAGGTCATAACCAACACTTTGAATTGTGACCGGAAACTGATCGGCAGCCAATGCAGACTGCGGAGTGTTGGTGTAACATGGGCATATTTGGGAAAGCCCATGACTGCTCTCGCAGCTGCATTCTGCACGATCTGAAGTTTCCGAACACTTTTCAAAAGTAGCCCCATGTAGAGAGCGTTACAGTAGTCGAGCCTTCCTTCCTTCCTTCCTTCCTTCCTTCCTTCCTTCCTTCCCTCCGGGCCTTCCCACCCTCCCTTTCTCCCTTTCCTTTCTTTTCCTTTTGTTTCTTTCTTCCCTCCTTCCTTTCTTTCTTTCCTTCCTTCCTTCCTTTCTCCCCTCCCTCCCTCCTTCCTCCTTCTTCTTTTTTCTTTTTTTAAATATCTTTATTAACTATTAACATTAAAAAAGACAAAGCAAATACAGAACAACAGAAAGAATTTACAATAAAGACAGAAACAAAAACTAAAAACAAAACATAACCTATACGAACATAAAAACCAACTTAAACACTTAAAAGATTTATAAGTTTGCCAACCTACTTATTGGCATTGCTACTACAGCTTTCTAAGTATTATTTTCTATATTGTTTATAAAAATCTTGACCGTGTTAATTTTACATTTATATCTAATAATATATTTTTTAAAGTAATAAGATTGCTAAACGATAATATATTTGACTGTGATGTGAATATTTAGGATTTTAAGTATTTTATTTTTGTTAATCCAATTGTACCATCTATTCCAAGTTTGATAGAATTCTGAGTTGTCTTTTTGTTGAATTTCCATTGTCATTTTGTACATCTCAGCGATTGCATAAATTTTATTTATTATATTTAAAGTTGATGGGATATTGCTTGATTTTCATGTTTGCGCAAAGGTAATTCTGGCTGCAGTAATTATATGTATTATTAAATATCTATCCTCTTTTGATATTTTTTGTCTAATAATTCCAAGCATAAATAATTCTGGTTTCAAAGGAATTTGTAAATTGGTTATTTGTTCTAGGTAATTTTTAATTTTGCTCCAAAACTTTTTGGCCATTGGACAGGTCCACCATGTATGATAGTATGTTCCGATTTTCTTTTGACATTTGCAACATTTTGGTGATAAATTTGGATACATTTTGGATAATCAAACAGGTGGCAAATTCCACCTGTAAAACATTTTGTAAATATTTTCTTTATAGGTGGATGATATTGTCTTCTTTCTTTCTTTCTTTCCTTCTTTTCTCCCCTCCCTCCTTCCTTGTTCTTTCTTTCTTTCCTTCTTTTCTCCCCTCCCTCCTTCCTTGTTCTTTCTTTCTTTCTTTCCTTCTTTTCTCCCCTCCCTCCTTCCTTGTTCTTTCTTTCCTTCCTTCTTTTCTCCCCTCCCTCCTTCCTTGTTCTTTCTTTCTTTCTTTCTTTCTTTCCTTCTTTTCTCCCCTCCCTCCTTCCTTGTTCTTTCTTTCTTTCTTTCTTTCCTTCTCTCCTCTGACCCTGGACTCTGCCCTCTCAGGAGGCTCCCATGGCTTTCCTTTCCAAGGGCAGTTAGGGGTTAAAAGCCCCTTCAAAAGATGAGCTGGAAAGAATGTCAGCCTGGGATCTCCAAAGTAGAGAGCTAATCCCAGGAACTTTCCATAAAGGAAAAAGGCCCCCTGGCTGTCTGGGGAGGGGGGCATGGGGGTTTCTCCCAAAGCCCTCCTGTCTCTCACCTGGCTGCAGAGACATACCTGGGGGTGGGGCCGGGGGAGGAAGGTTGCTAGCAGAAGCCTTAGGGCTGTTTTGACAGAGATTCTTTCGGTTAAATGTTCACGGCCAACAGGGAGGGTGAATGTTGCACTGCTGTGAAAAGCAGATGGAGTGATAAGGAACTCTAACCGAAAGTGAGGAAAATGAGATGTGGCCCTTTGGAGGAGAGGAGTGGAGAGGGGGGCAGAGGAAAGGAGAGGAAAGGAAAAAGAAGAGGAAAGGAGAGGAGAGGAGAGGAAAGGAAAAAGGAAAGGAGAGAAGAGGAAAGGAAAGGAAGGGAAAGGAAAAAAAGGAGAGGAGTGGAGAGGAAAGGAAAAAGAAGAGGAAAGGAAAGTAAAAAAAGAGGAAAGGAAAGGAAAAAGAAGAGGAAAGGAAAAGAAAAGAAAGGAAAAAGAAGAGGAAAGGGAAGGAAAAAGAAGAGAAAAGGAAAAAGGAGAGAAGAGAAGAGAAGAGGAAAGGGAAGGAAAAAGAAGAGGAAAAGAAAGGGGGGAAAGAGGAAAGGGAAGGAAAAAGAGGAGGAAAGGGAAGGGAAAAGAAGAGGAAAAGAAGAGGAAAGAAAGGAAGAAGAGGAAAGGGAAGGAAAAAAAGAGGAAAGGAAAGGAAAAAAGAGGAGAGGAAAGGAAAGGAAAAAAGAGGAAAGGAAAGGAAAAAAAAGAGGAAAGGAAAGGAAAAAAAGAGGAAAGGAAAGGAAAAAAGAGGAAAGGAAAGGAAAAAAAGAGGAGAGGAAAGGAAAGGAAAAAAGAGGAAAGGAAAGGAAAGGAAAAAAGAGGAAAGGGAAGGAAAAAAAGAGGAAAGGAAAGGAAAGAAGAGGAAAGGAAAGGAAAGGAAAAAAAGAGGAAAGGAAAGGAAAAAAGAGGAAAGGAAAGGAAAAAAGAGGAAAGGAAAGAAAAAAAGAGGAAAGGGAAGGAAAAAAGAGGAAAGGAAAGGAAAAAAGAGGAAAGGAAAGGAAAAAAAGAGGAAAGGAAAGGAAAAAAAGAGGAAAGGGAAGGAAAAAAAGAGGAAAGGAAAGGAAAGAAGGGGAAAGGAAAGGAAAAAAAGAGGAAAGGAAAGGAAAAAGAAGAGGAAAGGAAAAGAAAAGAAAGGAAAAAGAAGAGGAAAGGAAAGGAAAAAGAAGAGAAAAGGAAAAAGGAGAGGAGAGAAGAGAAGAGAAGAGGAAAGGGAAGGGAAAAAAAGAGGAAAGGAAAGGAAAAAAAGAGGAAAGGAAAGGAAAAAAGAGGAAAGGAAAGGAAAAAAAGAGGAAAGGAAAGGAAAAAAGAGGAAAGGAAAGGAAAAAAGAGGAAAGGAAAGGAAAGGAAAAAAGAGGAAAGGGAAGGAAAAAAAGAGGAAAGGAAAGGAAAGAAGAGGAAAGGAAAGGAAAGGAAAAAAAGAGGAAAGGAAAGGAAAAAAAGAGGAAAGGAAAGGAAAAAAAGAGGGAAAGGAAAGGAAAAAAAGAGGAAAGGGAAGGAAAAAAGAGGAAAGGAAAGGAAAAAAGAGGAAAGGAAAGGAAAAAAAGAGGAAAGGGAAGGAAAAAAAGAGGAAAGGAAAGGAAAGAAGAGGAAAGGAAAGGAAAGGAAAAAAAGAGGAAAGGAAAGGAAAAAAGAGGAAAGGAAAGGAAAAAAGAGGAAAGGAAAGGAAAAAAAGAGGAAAGGGAAGGAAAAAAAGAGGAAAGGAAAGGAAAGAAGAGGAAAGGGAAGGAAAAAAAGAGGAAAGGAAAGGAAAGAAGAGGAAAGGAAAGGAAAAAAAGAGGAAAGGAAAGGAAAAAAAGAGGAAAGGAAAGGAAAAAAGAGGAAAGGAAAGGAAAAAAAGAGGAAAGGAAAGGAAAAAAAGAGGAAAGGAAAGGAAAAAAGAGGAAAGGAAAGGAAAAAAAGAGGAAAGGGAAGGAAAAAAGAGGAAAGGAAAGGAAAGAAGAGGAAAGGAAAGGAAAAAAAGAGGAAAGGAAAGGAAAAAAGAGGAAAGGAAAGGAAAAAAGAGGAAAGGAAAGGAAAAAAAGAGGAAAGGAAAGGAAAAAAGAGGAAAGGGAAGGAAAAAAAGAGGAAAGGAAAGGAAAAAAAGAGGAAAGGAAAGGAAAAAAAGAGGAAAGGAAAGGAAAGAAGAGGAAAGGAAAGGAAAAAAAGAGGAAAGGGAAGGAAAAAAAGAGGAAAGGGAAGGAAAAAGAGGAGGAAAGGAAAAGAAAAGAAAGGAAAAAGAAGAGGAAAGGAAAGGAAAAAGAAGAGAAAAGGAAAAAGGAGAGGAGAGAAGAGAAGAGGAAAGGGAAGGAAAAAGAAGAGGAAAAGAAAGGGGGGGAAAGAGGAAAGGGAAGGAAAAAGAGGAGGAAAGGGAAGGGAAAAGAAGAGGAAAAGAAGAGGAAAGAAAGGAAGAAGAGGAAAGGAAAGGAAAAAGAAGAGAAAAGGAAAAAGGAGAGGAGAGAAGAGAAGAGGAAAGGAAAGGAAAGAAGAGGAAAGGAAAGGAAAAAAAGAGGAAAGGAAAGGAAAAAGAAGAGGAAAGGAAAAGAAAAGAAAGGAAAAAGAAGAGAAAAGGAAAAAGGAGAGGAGAGAAGAGAAGAGGAAAGGGAAGGAAAAAGAAGAGGAAAAGAAAGGGGGGAAAAGAGGAAAGGGAAGGAAAAAGAGGAGGAAAGGGAAGGGAAAAGAAGAGGAAAAGAAGAGGAAAGAAAGGAAGAAGAGGAAAGGAAAGGAAAAAGAAGAGAAAAGGAAAAAGGAGAGGAGAGAAGAGGAAAGGAAAGGAAAAAAAGAGGAAAGGAAAGGAAAAAAGAGGAAGGAAAGGAAAAAAAGAGGAAAGGGAAGGAAAAAAGAGGAAAGGAAAGGAAAGAAGAGGAAAGGAAAGGAAAAAAAGAGGAAAGGAAAGGAAAAAGAAGAGGAAAGGAAAAGAAAAGAAAGGAAAAAGAAGAGGAAAGGAAAGGAAAAAGAAGAGAAAAGGAAAAAGGAGAGGAGAGAAGAGAAGAGGAAAGGGAAGGAAAAAGAAGAGGAAAAGAAAGGGGGGGAAAGAGGAAAGGGAAGGAAAAAGAGGAGGAAAGGGAAGGGAAAAGAAGAGGAAAAGAAGAGGAAAGAAAGGAAGAAGAGGAAAGGAAAGGAAAAAGAAGAGAAAAGGAAAAAGGAGAGGAGAGAAGAGGAAAGGAAAGGAAAAAAAGAGGAAAGGAAAGGAAAAAAGGAGGAAAGGAAAGGAAAAAAAGAGGAAAGGGAAGGAAAAAAAGAGGAAAGGAAAGGAAAGAGGAGGAAAGGAAAGGAAAAAAAGAGGAAAGGAAAGGAAAAAGAAGAGGAAAGGAAAAGAAAAGAAAGGAAAAAGAAGAGGAAAGGAAAGGAAAAAGAAGAGAAAAGGAAAAGGAGAGGAGAGAAGAGAAGAGGAAAGGGAAGGAAAAAAGAGGAAAGGAAAGGAAAAAGAAGAGGAAAGGAAAGGAAAAAGAAGAGAAAAGGAAAAAGGAGAGGAGAGAAGAGAAGAGGAAAGGAAAGGAAAGAAGAGGAAAGGAAAGGAAAAAAAGAGGAAAGGAAAGGAAAAAGAAGAGGAAAGGAAAAGAAAAGAAAGGAAAAAGAAGAGGAAAGGAAAGGAAAAAGAAGAGAAAAGGAAAAAGGAGAGGAGAGAAGAGAAGAGGAAAGGGAAGGAAAAAGAGGAAAGGAAAGGAAAAAGAAGAGGAAAGGAAAGGAAAAAGAAGAGAAAAGGAAAAAGGAGAGGAGAGAAGAGGAAAGGAAAGGAAAAAAAGAGGAAAGGAAAGGAAAAAGAGGGAAAGGAAAGGAAAAAAAGAGGAAAGGGAAGGAAAAAAAGAGGAAAGGAAAGGAAAGAAGAGGAAAGGAAAGGAAAAAAAGAGGAAAGGAAAGGAAAAAGAAGAGGAAAGGAAAAGAAAAGAAAGGAAAAAGAAGAGGAAAGGAAAGGAAAAAGAAGAGAAAAGGAAAAAGGAGAGGAGAGAAGAGAAGAGGAAAGGGAAGGAAAAAAGAGGAAAGGAAAGGAAAAAGAAGAGGAAAGGAAAGGAAAAAGAAGAGAAAAGGAAAAAGGAGAGGAGAGAAGAGAAGAGGAAAGGAAAGGAAAGAAGAGGAAAGGAAAGGAAAAAAAGAGGAAAGGAAAGGAAAAAGAAGAGGAAAGGAAAAGAAAAGAAAGGAAAAAGAAGAGGAAAGGAAAGGAAAAAGAAGAGAAAAGGAAAAAGGAGAGGAGAGAAGAGAAGAGGAAAGGGAAGGAAAAAGAAGAGGAAAAGAAAGGGGGGGGAAAGAGGAAAGGGAAGGAAAAAGAGGAGGAAAGGGAAGGGAAAAGAAGAGGAAAAGAAGAGGAAAGAAAGGAAGAAGAGGAAAGGAAAGGAAAAAGAAGAGAAAAGGAAAAAGGAGAGGAGAGAAGAGGAAAGGAAAGGAAAAAAAGAGGAAAGGAAAGGAAAAAAGAGGAAAGGAAAGGAAAAAAAGAGGAAAGGGAAGGAAAAAAAGAGGAAAGGAAAGGAAAGAAGAGGAAAGGAAAGGAAAAAAAGAGGAAAGGAAAGGAAAAAGAAGAGGAAAGGAAAAGAAAAGAAAGGAAAAAGAAGAGGAAAGGAAAGGAAAAAGAAGAGAAAAGGAAAAAGGAGAGGAGAGAATAGAAGAGGAAAGGGAAGGAAAAAAGAGGAAAGGAAAGGAAAAAGAAGAGGAAAGGAAAGGAAAAAGAAGAGAAAAGGAAAAAGGAGAGGAGAGAAGAGAAGAGGAAAGGAAAGGAAAGAAGAGGAAAGGAAAGGAAAAAAAGAGGAAAGGAAAGGAAAAAGAAGAGGAAAGGAAAAGAAAAGAAAGGAAAAAGAAGAGGAAAGGAAAGGAAAAAGAAGAGAAAAGGAAAAAGGAGAGGAGAGAAGAGAAGAGGAAAGGGAAGGAAAAAAGAGGAAAGGAAAGGAAAAAGAAGAGGAAAGGAAAGGAAAAAGAAGAGAAAAGGAAAAAGGAGATGAGAGAAGAGGAAAGGAAAGGAAAAAAAGAGGAAAGGAAAGGAAAAAAGAGGAAAGGAAAGGAAAAAAAGAGGAAAGGGAAGGAAAAAAAGAGGAAAGGAAAGGAAAGAAGAGGAAAGGAAAGGAAAAAAAGAGGAAAGGAAAGGAAAAAGAAGAGGAAAGGAAAAGAAAAGAAAGGAAAAAGAAGAGGAAAGGAAAGGAAAAAGAAGAGAAAAGGAAAAAGGAGAGGAGAGAAGAGAAGAGGAAAGGGAAGGAAAAAAGAGGAAAGGAAAGGAAAAAGAAGAGGAAAGGAAAGGAAAAAGAAGAGAAAAGGAAAAAGGAGAGGAGAGAAGAGAAGAGGAAAGGGAAGGAAAAAAGAGGAAAGGAAAGGAAAAAGAAGAGGAAAGGAAAGGAAAAAGAAGAGAAAAGGAAAAAGGAGAGGAGAGAAGAGAAGAGGAAAGGAAAGGAAAAAAAGAGGAAAGGAAAGGAAAAAAAGAGGAAAGGGAAGGAAAAAAAGAGGAAAGGAAAGGAAAGAAGAGGAAAGGAAAGGAAAAAAAGAGGAAAGGAAGGAAAAAGATGAGGAAAGGAAAAGAAAAGAAAGGAAAAAGAAGAGGAAAGGAAGGAAAAAGAAGAGAAAAGGAAAAAGGAGAGGAGAGAAGAGAAGAGGAAAGGGAAGGAAAAAAGAGGGAAAGGAAAGGAAAAAAGAAGAGGAAAGGAAAGGAAAAAGAAGAGAAAAGGAAAAAGGAGAGGAGAGAAGAGAAGAGGAAAGGAAAGGAAAGAAGAGGAAAGGAAAGGAAAAAAAGAGGAAAGGAAAGGAAAAGAAGAGGAAAAGAAGAGGAAAGAAAGGAAGAAGAGGAAAGGAAAGGTTAAAGAAGAGAAAAGGAAAAAGGAGAGGAGAGAAGAGAAGAGGAAAGGAAAGGAAAGAAGAGGAAAGGAAAGGAAAAAAGAGGAAAGGAAAGGAAAAAGAAGAGGAAAGGAAAAGAAAAGAAGGAAAAAGACGAGGAAAGGAAAGGAAAAGAAGAGAAAGGAAAAGGAGAGGAGAGAAGAGAAGAGGAAAGGGAAGGAAAAAGAAGAGGAAAAGAAAGGGGGGGAAAGAGGAAAGGGAAGGAAAAAAGAGGAGTTGGGTTGGGTTTGTTGTGGAAAGAAGTGGAAAGGTAGAGAGGAAAGGAAAGGAAAAGAAGAGAAAAGGAAAAAGGGAGAGGAGAGAAGAGGAAAGGAAAGGAAAAAAAAGAGGAAAGGAAAGGAAAAAAGAGGAAAGGAAAGGAAAAAAAGAGGAAAGGGAAGGAAAAAAGAGGAAAGGAAAGGAAAGAAGAGGAAAGGAAAGGAAAAAAAGAGGAAAGGAAAGGAAAAAGAAGAGGAAAGGAAAAGAAAAGAAAGGAAAAAGAAGAGGAAAGGAAAGGAAAAAGAAGAGAAAAGGAAGAAAGGAGAGGAGAGAAGAGAAGAGGAAAGGAAAGGAAAGAAGAGGAAAGGAAAGGAAAAAAAGAGGAAAGGAAAGGAAAAGAAGAGGAAAGGAAAGAAAAGAAAGAAAAAGAAGAGGAAAGGAAAGGAAAAAGAAGAGAAAAGGAAAAAGGAGAGGAGAGAAGAGAAGAGGAAAGGGAAGGAAAAAGAAGAGGAAAAGAAAGGGGGGGGAAAGAGGAAAGGGAAGGAAAAAGAGGAGGAAAGGGAAGGGAAAAGAAGAGGAAAAGAAGAGGAAAGAAAGGAAGAAGAGGAAAGGAAAGGAAAAAGAAGAGAAAAGGAAAAAGGAGAGGGAGAGAAGAGGAAAGGAAAGGAAAAAAAGAGGAAAGGAAAGGGAAAAAAGAGGAAAGGAAAGGAAAAAAAGAGGAAAGGGAAGGAAAAAAGAGGAAAGGAAAGGAAAGAAGAGGAAGGAAAGGAAAAAAGAGGAAAGGAAAGGAAAAAGAAGAGGAAAGGAAAAGAAAAGAAAGGAAAAAGAAGAGGAAAGGAAAGGAAAAAGAAGAGAAAAGGAAAAAGGAGAGGAGAGAAGAGAAGAGGAAAGGAAAGGAAAGAAGAGGAAAGGAAAGGAAAAAAAGAGGAAAGGAAAGGAAAAAGAAGAGGAAAGGAAAAGAAAAGAAAGGAAAAAGAAGAGGAAAGGAAAGGAAAAAGAAGAGAAAAGGAAAAAGAGAGAGAGAGAGAAGAGAAGAGGAAAGGAAAGGAAAGAAGAGGAAAGGAAAGGAAAAAAAGAGGAAAGGAAAGGAAAAAGAAGAGGAAAGGAAAAGAAAAGAAAGGAAAAGAGGAGGAAAGGAAAGGAAAAAGAAGGAGAAAAGGAAAAAAGGAGAGGAGAGAAGAGAAGAGGAAAGGGAAGGAAAAAGAAGAGGAAAAGAAAGGGGGGGAAAGAGGAAAGGGAAGGAAAAAGAAGAGGAAAAGAAAGGGGGGGAAAGAGGAAAGGGAAGGAAAAAGAGGAGGGAAGGGAAGGGAAAAGAAGAGGAAAAGAAGAAGAAAGAAAGGAAGAAGAGGAAAGGAAAGGAAAAAGAAGAGAAAAGGAAAAAGGAGAGGAGAGAAGAGGAAAGGAAAGGAAAAAAAGAGGAAAGGGAAGGAAACTATGAGCAGAATTTTAAAAAAACATGAACAGTTCTTTTTGCTTTCTGGGCTTGGTTGTTTTCTTGCAGACGTTACATTATCCAAACTACATAACATGCTAGTGACTGGTTTTGTTAATAAAACATCTGCAAGAAAACAACCAAACCAAAAAGCACCAAGGACCCTTGTTTCAATCCTGAGCTATTAAGAAAAAGGAAACAACCCTACAGGTTCCTTTGGTAAAATGGTAAAAAAAAATATTGCACAATGGCTGAGGCCCCTGGCAGAAAGTCAAACAAGTCACTGTTGAGACAGAAAAGAAAAGCTACTTTCTAACATTTGTGTGTCCAGCAATAATAATGATAAGGTGGAGTTAAAATTATCAGTGAGGATGAAGTAACTCTACTTGCACCAGAGAGTAACTATGGTTCACATTGCTTTTCAAAAATTAATGGAATCTTGAAGGCAAATGCTGCCACCCAGCGGCATTTTTCCTTCATGGCATCACCAATTATTAATTACTATGCACCCCGTGCCGTTGCCCATTGACCTGCAGATTATGGAAGAGCAAGTTAAGGACCTGGCGTGCTGCTCACGGCACGGCGAGCGGCAGTGCAGTGGAATCTAGGAATCTCCTGGGAGGAAACAGGGCCAGAAAAGGTGGGGAGAAGCCTCCGTGGGGCCTCTCTAGGAATCTCCTGGGAGGAAACAGGCCCGGAAAAGGCTGGGAGAAGCCTCCGTGGGGCCTCTCTAGGAATCTCCTGGGAGGAAACAGGCCCGGAAAAGGCTGGGAGAAGCCTCCGCGGGGCCTCTCTAGGAATCTCCTGGGAGGAAACAGGCCCGGAAAAGGTGGGGAGAAGCCTCCGCGGGGCCTCTCTAGGAATCTCCTGGGAGGAAATAGGCCCGGAAAAGGTGGGGGAGAAGCCTCTGTAGGGCCTCTCTAGGAATCTCCTGGGAGGAAACAGGGCCAGAAAAGGCAGGGAGAAGCCTCCGTGGGGCCTCTCTAGGAATCTCCTGGGAGGAAACGGGGCCGGAAAAGGCAGGGAGAAGCCTCCGTGGGGCCTCTCTAGGAATCTCCTGGGAGGAAACGGGGCCGGAAAAGGCAGGGAGAAGCCTCCGTGGGGCCTCTCTAGGAATCTCCTGGGAGGAAACAGGACCGGAAAAGGCAAGGAGAAGCCTCCGTGGGGCCTCTCCAGGAATCTCCTGGGAGGAAACAGGGCTGGAAAAGGTGGGGAGAAGCCTCTGTGGGGCCTCTCTAGGAATCTCCTGGGAGGAAACAGGCCCGGGAAAGGCGGGGAGAAGTCTCTGTGGGGCCTCTCTAGGAATCTCCTGGGAGGAAACAGGCCCGGAAAATGCAGGGAGAAGCCTCCGCAGGGCCTCTCTAGGAATCTCCTGGGAGGAAACAGGCCCAGAAAAGGTAGGGAGAAGCCTCTGTGGGGCCTTTCTAGCAATCTCCTGGAGGAAACAGGGGCGGAAAAGGCTGGGAGAAGCCTCCGTGGGGCCTCTCTAGGAATCTCCTGGGTGGAAACAGGGCCTCCACCATTCCTGTGGTTTCCCCAATCGCACACATTATATGCTTTTATATTGATTCCTATGGGAAAAATTGCTTCTTCTTACAAAACCATACAACACACACATACCATACATAAAATGTAAAAGCCTGGGGGAGGTGTCTCAGTTCCCCCATGCCTGGCGATACAGGTGAGTCTTAAGTAACTTGCAAAAAGACAAGGAGGGTGGGGGCAGTTCTAATCTCTGGGGGGAGTTGATTCCAGAGGGCCAGGGCTACCACAGAGAAGGCTCTTCTCCTGGGGCCCACCAAACAACATTGTTTAGTCGACGGGACCCGGAGAAGGCCAACTCTGTGGGACCTTATCGGTCGCTGGGATTCGTGCGGTAGAAGGCGGTTCCGGAGGTACTCTGGTCCAATGCCATGTAGAGCTTTAAAGGTCATAACCAACACTTTGAATTGTAACCGGAAACTGATCGGCAGCCAGTGCAGGCCACGGAGTGTTGTGGAAACGTGGGCGAATCTGGGAAGCTCCACGATAGCTCTCGCGGCCACATTCTGCACGATCTGAAGTGTCCGAACACTTTTCAAAGGTAGCCCCATGTAGAGAGCGTTGCAGTAATCGAGCCTCGAGGTGATGAGGGCATGAGCGACTGTGAGCAATGACTCCCTGTCCAAATAGGGCCGCAACTGGTGCACCAGGCGAACCTGGGCAAACGCCCTCCTCGCCACAGCCGAAATATGGTGTTCCAATCCAAGCATTACAGTGTTGTAGGAATGACAAGACTCAGACCACGGAGTCAAAATAAGTTTGCCTTATTTGCACAAAAGGATTCAGAGCAATATAGCAGAAGCAACATCTGAACCCCCTTCTTATAGAAAAGCAAGTAGTTATATACTCCTCAAAAGTAGCAAAACACGGACACATCAATGATTCGTTACACATAGATCAGCTCTTGTTGCTATATTAAAGAACGCTAAAATATCTTGTTATCTATCTAAACTCCCTGCAGTTCATTTGTGGTTAATTCCACACTTGAAAAGCTGTGAATTCTGAGGTTTGACACCTGCCATTTCCTTTGTTCTTTCACATCCCTTAATGTCTACAGAGCTACATTACTTTATGACCTTCTTTATGTCTTGCTTCACTCTATGACTTGCTTCACTTTATGTCCTGCTTCAACAGGAAACAATGTCTTTATAAATATCTAAAATATCTTTATCCTGTTGCAAATATATATTTGTTCCTTAGTTAGGTGCCTATGAGGAAAAGCCCTTGGCCTGGTCTCAAAAACAGAATAAAAAACAACCCCCACCCCCACCCAAAAAAGATGAGAAATAAAAGAATGATGCAGCCAGCCCATATTTTTATAGTTTCTCTTCCTCTTTCCCTCGTCTCATTCCTTGTGGCTGTTTTCGTTTCGATTAGGAGCCTGCAGGTGAGATTAGCTCAGGTGCTCTGAAAGCTTTTTTGGCTGCAGAGCCGAGGGAAAATGTCACCCGTCCATAAATGAGGGACATTTTTCCCTTGTACGCTCATCTGCACACGCGTGGAATAGTGGCAGGGATGCAAAGTCCACCCAGTGTCTATGTTCTGCCTGGCCTCGAGCCACCCGGGAACAAAGTAATTAATCAAACACACAAAAAGCAGGCTTGTAAAAATAAAGCAATGATTGTCCTTTATATTCAGAAAACTGCAAACCACGGAGTTTCAGAGCAATTGTTAGTTTAACAAGTCAATAGGTCAGAGTAAATTACTCCAGTCAGTGCAGGAGCCCTTCAGACTTACGTCAGTCAGAAATAACTCACAAATTGAATGTCAGAAGGTCCAGAAAGCCTCAGCAAATACCAAACCGCAATTCATCAAACTTTCTTCAACGCTGAACGATAGACTCCCACAGAAATCATTCCAACCCTCCCCTTTTTCAAGGTTGCAGCAGCATTATTAAGTCTTATCATTATTATTATCATTAATGCAGCAGCATTATTAAGTCTTATCATAATTTGTTTCTGCGTTTGCATTTGTTTCTGTCTTCCCAGCATTCTCCGGACCCAAGCATTCAGAATAGGGTTGTTCATTAACTCTTCCCCTTCTGATTCAGATGAACCTCTGTCTGGAGATCTGACTGACTCCATTCCCCTCTCTGTCTCTCCAGTCCCTTCCTACTCCCTTTCCCTCCTTGTCTCTGCTTCTGGTTCACTGTCTGATTCGTCCTCCAGCCAGACTGGTCTTCTGTGAACAGACGGCTCCCACTCCTCTGCGTCAAAATCAGCCACCACATGAGCTGGCCTGAAGCCCACAACAACAGTCTACAAGTCACCTTTTACTCTGGGCTGGTTGGTTCGCTGAACCCATAGTGAGTTGGGTCTTGGCATCATCCCAAATTGCAGTTGATAAAGTAGCTAACTGCCTTGCTCATTCAACACAGTTCCTCAAGGGTGGCAGAGGCTGAAGCAGAGCCAGTTTGGTGTAGGGGTTAAGGTGTTGTGAGTTCTAGTTCCAATGTTGGCATGAAAGCCAGCTGGGTGACTTTGGGCCAACCACCAGGAGATTGTGGCTCAATCATTCTTCTTTGGAAGGACAGATACTGAAACTGAAGTTACAATACTTTGGCCACCTAAGGAAAAGAGAGGACTCTTTGGAAATGACCCAGATGTTGGGAAATAATAATAATAATAATAATAATAATAATAATAATAATTTATTGGATTTGTATGCCGCCCCTCTCCGTAGACTCAGAGCGGCTAACAACAATAATAAAAACAACATGTACAATCCAATAATAAAAAACAACTAAAAACCCCTATTATGAAACCAAACATACACACAAACATACCTGGGAAAGATGGAAGAGAGCTATTAAGTAGAAAATAACCTCTTAAATAAAGAAAATAAACTATTTGGTTACATTTTAGCCATTAGGTAGGTAAGCATTCATTCACTCATTCATTCATTCATTCATTCGATTTTTTGTGCCACCCTTCTCCTTAGACTCAGGGCAGCTTACAATGTGTTAGCAATGGCACTTTTTTTGTAACAGAGCCAGCATATTTCCCCCACAATCTGGGTCCTCGTTTTACTCACCTCGGAAGGATGGAAGGCTGAGTCAACCTTAAGCCAGTGATGAGATTTGAACCTCTGACCTGCAGATCTACAGTCAGCTTTAGTGGCCTGCAATACTGCACTCTAACCACTGCGTCACCTCGGCTAAGGTAGGTAAGTAGGCAGGCAGGCAGATAATAGTGATAGCACTTAAGATTTAAATGGCACCGGACCAGGGTATCTACAAGTCCACCTTCTGCCGCATGAATCCCAGCGTCCGGTTAGGTCCCACAGAGTTGGTCTCCTCCGGGTCCCGTGAACTAAACAATGTCATTTGGCGGGACCCAGAGGAAGAGCCTTCTCTGTGATGGCTCCAACCCTCTGGAATCAGCTCCCTCCAGAGATTAGAACTGCCCGCACCCTCCTTGCCTTTCGTAAACTCCTTAAAACCCACCTCTGTCGTCAAGCGTGGGGGAACTGAAACATCTCCCCCTGCCTATGTAGTTTTCCGTGTATGATATGACTGTATGTATGTTTTTTATACATTGGGGTTTTTTTTGTTTTTTAGACTTTTTAAATGTATTATTGTTATTTTAGATTCTAACTATTAGATTTGTCATTATATATTGTTTTTATCATTTGTGTAAGCCATCCCGAGTCTACGGAGAGGGGCGGCACACAAATCTAATTAATAATAATAATAATAATAATAATAATAATAATAATAATAATAAATAAATAAATAATAATAAAAAATACCGCTTCCCAGTGCTTTTCAGCCAGTGAAGGGCTACCAAAATTTTTACTACCACTCTGTGGGCGGGGCTTATGCATTTTCTTTCAACATCTTTCAGTGCAAATTGGGTACTCTGGGGTGGAGCTCCATTTTCGCTACCCCACTGCCTCCCCCCCCCCATCCAGACTGTAGCCCACACCTGTTTTCAGCCCTCTCTAAAGCCACCATATTGCCCCCAGCAATTTGGGTCCCCATTTTACTGACCTTGGAAGGATGGAAGGCTGAGTCAACCTTTGAGCCTGGTGAGATTCGATCTGCCAAACTGCCAGCAGGGAATAAGAGATAAAAAGACCTGAACTCTGTTTCTGAGTGGTCCAACACATGGAAACCCCAAATCTCAACTAGCAAATGCTCTGTCCTACACAATGGGAAAAAGAATCTGAACTTCAAATATCAACTGAATAATCAAATTATCACAGATAATCCCCACTCGGACCTCGGTATACTAACAACAAAAGATTTAAGTGCCAAAGCCCACTGCAACAATACAGTGGTCCCCCGATTATTGCGAGGGTTCCGTTCCAGGACCCCTCGCAATGATCGGTTTTTCGCGAAGTAGCGCTGCGGAAGTAAAAACACCATCTGCGCATGCGCAGATGGTGTTTTTACTTCCGCCGCAGCAGCGAGGAGCCGAAGATTGGGGTTTCCCCGCCGCCCACGCGAACTCCTCGCTGCTGCCGTGCCCGCCGCTTGTCTTGTCCGCCCGCCGCTTGTCCGCCGCCTGCCTGCCCGCGCGCCCGCCGCTCGCCTGCCCTTCGCCCGCCCACGCCGTTCGCTCGCGCTGCTTCCCAGCTGAGTCCTGAAGCCAGAAGGCAAAGGCGAACTTCCGTGTTTGGCTTCGGGACTCAGCTGGGAAGCGGCGCTGGGGTTTCCCCACCGCCCATGCAAACTCCTCGCTGCCGCTCACCCACCCTTCGCCCGCCCACGCCGTTCGCTCGCGCCGCTTCCCAGCTGAGTCCTGAAGCGAACTTCCGCGTTTGGCTTCAGGACTCAGCTGGGAAGCGGCGCTGGGGTTTCCCTGCCGCCCACGCAAACTCCTCGCTGATGCCTGCCGCTCGCCCTCCCGCCAGCAAGAGGGGGAAGACCCAGGGAAGCCGCCCAGCAGCTGATCTGCCCGGCGCCATCTACGCATGCGTGGCCATAGAAAAAAGGGCGCGCATGCGCAGATGGTGTTTTTACTTCCGGGTTGAAAAATCGCCATATAGCCGTTTCGCAATGATCGGGATCGCAATACCCGGGGGATCACTGTATAGCCAAGAAGGCTTCAAGAGTTGTAAACCTAATCCTATGTAGCTTCTCCTCTGGCAATCTCACACTACTTACCAGAGCTTACAAAACTTTTGCCAGACCCATCCTCGAATACAGCTCATCTGTTTGGAACCCATATCGCATCTCAGACATCAACACCCTTGAAAATGTCCAAAGATACTTCACCAGAAGAGCCCTTCACTCCTCCACTCGAAATAGAATACCCTACGAGATTAGACTTTCAATCCTGGGCCTAGAAAGCTTAGAACTAAGACGCCTTAAACAAGATCTAAGTATTGCCCACAAGATCATATGCTGCAACGTCCTGCCTGTCGGCGACTACTTCAGCTTCAACCACAACAACACAAGAGCACACAACAGATTTAAACTTAATATTAACCACTCCAAACTTGACTGTAAAAAATAGGACTTCAGTAACCGAGTTGTCGAAGCGTGGAACTCATTACCGGACTCCATAGTATCATCCCCAAACCCCCAACACTTTACCCTTAGATTATCTACAGTTGACCTATCCAGATTCCTAAGAGGTCAGTAAGGGGCGAGTACAAGTGCACTAGAGTGCCTTCTGTCCTTTGTCCTATTGCTCTCCTATATCTCCTGTACCTTTCTTCTATTCCTATATCTCTTCTTCTATTCTTTCATTGATATGTTCTATTACTATATCTTCTTTTCTATTCTTTCTTATATATATTTTACTATGAGTATCTCCTCTATAACCTTCATGTATTTTACTATGTATATTATATACATATACATATACATATACATATACATATACATATACATATACATATACATATACATATACATATACATATACATATACATATACATATACATATACATATACATATACATATACATATACATATACATATACATATACATATACATATACATATACATATACATATACATATATATATATATATATATATATATATATATATATATTTGTTTTCGTAGATGATGGTGAATGTGATTTCACCGAAACGTCGCATAGACACTCAAAATATTACACGGGGCAAAACCCAAACTCACATACATATACCCGTGAAAATCTACGAAAACAATACACCCACTAAAACCCTCAATGTGTGTTGGACAAAATAAATAAATAAAAATAAATAAGATAGTTTGGAGGGGGGGGGCTTGATTTCCCATCACCAAATGTGTCCCAACCGAACGAGGCCAGCCGTCTGAGGACATTTCAATTTGGATTGAGCAAAGCCTGCATTCCACTGCCGTCCAGCAGCTGCAGGAAAGTTACAATGCTGTGTAGAGCATGGTGACGCTCCCGAGCGCCAGGTTGCCTACCCTGGCTTCATTACTCGGCGGCTGGCCAAGCCCTGCTTGCAACCACTCGGCGGCAATAGAGACGAGATGAGGAGGGGGAATAGCCGGCCGGCGGGCGGGGCATCGATTACGATCTGGAAAGCGCTCAATTGCTTTGTGAATCGCGTGGGACAAAATTGCCTGTTGGGATTATTGACTCACAAGGAAACGGAATAAAGTCTCTTTCGGGCGGAGAGAAAGAACGAGGCAGGTAGAAGGGCTTCCCAAGTTGCGTGCCTCCCTTTGCAGGAGGAAAAAATGCAACAGATTTATTATTGTTGATGTTGTTTTGCTGCTGCTGCTGCTGCTGTTGTTGTTGTTATTATTTTATTCACAAAAAAACCAGTAATACCAAACGAGCAACACTTGTTGCTTGCATCCTTATGATTTATATTAGAATTGATTGTTTCCTGATTTCTTATTTGTACCCTATGACAATCATTAAGTGTTGCAGTAACTGTTGTACAGTTCCTTCCTTCCTTCCTTCCTTCCTTCCTTCCTTCCTTCCTTCCTTCCTTCCTTCCTTCCTTCCAATATCACTTAGACTTATATACTGCTTCACAGTACCTCTACTTAAAAACTTAATTTGTTCTGTGACCAGGTTCTTAAGTAGAAAAGTTATTAAGTAGAGGCAATTTTTCCCATAGGAATCAATGTAAAAGCAAATAATGCGTGCAAACCTACTAGGAAAGAAATAAAAGCTCGGAATTTGGATGGGAGGAGGAGGAAGAAGAGGACAGTGGCTGCCCAGAGCGAAAGGAGTGTTTCTTTTCTTTGGGTGCTGGCAGATCAGAAGCAACCTGAGAAAATATTATTTGACTGAAAGAGTAGTAGATGCTTGGAACAAACTCCCAGTAGACGTGGTTGGTAAATCCACAATCACTGAATTGAAACATGCCTGGGATAAATGTCCATCCATCCTAAGATAAAATACAGGAGATGGTATAGGGGCAGACTAGATGGACCATGAGGTCTTTTTCTGCCGTCAATCTTCTAGGTTTCTATGTTTTCCTCTTACACACATTGAAGGATGTCATACGTCTGGTTTGGTGCTGCAACCCAACAGAACCGACACAGACTTCAGAGGAGAATCAGAACTGCAGAAAAAACAAGTGCTGCCTTCCATTGAGGACCTGTATACTGCACGAGTCAAAAAGAGGCTTGGACATAAATTGTTTCAACTCCTACCCTCAAAACGTCGCTACAGAGCCCTGCACACCAAGACAAGAACAGTTTTTTCCCGAACGCCATCACTCTGCTAAACAAATAATTCCCTCAAGACTGTCAAACTTTTTACTAAGTCTGCACTTCTATTTCTACTAGTTTTTTCTCATCATTCCTATCATTCCGCCACACGAATCCCAGCGACCGGTTAGGTCCCACAGAGTTGGCCTTCTCCGTGTCCCATCGACTAAGCAATGTCGTTTGGTGGGACCCAGGAGAAGAGCCTTCTTTGTGGCGGCCCCGACCCTCTGGAACCAGCTCCCCCCCAGATATCAGAGTTGCCCCCACCCTCCTTGCCTTTCGCAAGCTCCTTAAAACCCACCTCTGTCGTCAGGCATGGGGGAATTGAAATTTCCCTTCCCCCTAGGCTTATAGAATTTATACATGGTATGCTTGTATGTATGAGTGGTTCTTTAAATTGGGGTTTTTAAAGATTATTTTTAATATTAGATTTGTTTTCATTGTCTTTTCATTGTTGTTAGCCGCCCCGAGTCTTCGGAGAGGGGCGGCATACAAATCTAATAAATAAATAAAATAAATAAATAAATCCTTTTCCTCCCACTTAGGACTGTGTGACTGTAACTTGTTGCTTGTATCCTAAGATTTTCATTAATATTGATTGTTTCTTCATTGCTTATTTGACCCCTACGACAATCATTAAGTGTTGTACCACATGATTCTTGACAAATGTCTCTTTTTCTTTTATGTACGCTGAGAGCCTATGCACCAAGACAAATTGTTTGTGTGTCCAATCACACTTGGCCAATAAAATTCTATTCTTCTTTTCCCCGATGTTTTGTTTGTACTCTGGCCTTAGAGCTGTAATAAATTGGACGTGGACTCCGACTCCAAGGAGCTGGACGGTGCCAGAGAAAGAAGCAAGAAGAGAGATCAGCGTGGTTTCCCTACCACCCCCACGAGAGCAGGTGGCTGAGGTGTTTTTTCCAGCCCGTAGAGGGCCATGGTTCACGTGTGTTGGTGCCACACAGAAAACCTGGAAGTGAAAGTAAGAAACCGAATTGGGCACAGAGTCAGCTGCCTCCCTTCCGAATGCCTGCGCTGGGATTCAGCCTCCTCCTGCTGATAATATTTGCTCCTTCCCAGCCCACCCAAGGTAAGATCCCCTCCCTCCCTCCCTCCCTCCCTCCCTCCCTCCCTCCCTCCGAATCTCGGGAAGAGATTGACTCCCGTCCACAGGGGGTTTTCAGAAAGTGCAACCGAGCCAGGAGCGGCACGTCTCTCTTTCAAAAGTCTCTGGATTGAAAGGTGTTACCTTTGACACCGGACTTGAGCAACAGGAAGGAGTGGGAGAGTTTTTCAGGCAAAGCCCCCCCCCTTCCCCTCCCCAGGGCATCCTGCACACTTCCTAGGCTCAGAGGGGAAAGAAGTGGTTTGAAATGGGGAATAGGGAAATTGGGACTAAAATTGGGAGAGGCGCCAGGTGTCTCGGTGACCTGGAGGCTTCCTGGGTTGGGAGTGGGACATCCTAGCTGCTACCAGCCTGCGGCTATGCTACCGTATCGGTAAGGTGCTATGCTCCGGTAGTGATTTTGGAGATGTGCATGCAGCTACACATCCCCTACGCATGCCCGCACGCACTCATGTGAGATTTGGCTTCTGCAAGTGAAATATAGTGGTACCTCTACTTAAGAACTTTTCTAGATAAGAACCGGGCGTTCAAGAATGTTTTGCCTCTTCTCAAGAATTATTTTCTACTTAAGAACCTGAGCCTGGAAAAATTTCCCAGGAAATTTGAGAGCGGCACGAAGACCCAGCCAGTTTCTTGCCATTCTCCCTTTAATCCTGGACATCTTGGGCTTTTCTGGGCTGCTAGAGGAGCCTTTCGGTGGCGCTTAAAGAGGTTTTGGCAGCGCAGAGCGAACAAAGCATTTTCATTTCTCTGGGTGCTTAGAGAGGGAATATGATTGGTTTCTAAATTGGGGTTTTAAATTAACTTAAATATTAGATTTGTTTACATTGTATTATTATTGCTGTTAGCTGCCCCGAGTCTGCGGAGAGGGGCGGCATACAAATCTGATTAATAAAATAATAATAATAATAATAATAATAATAATAATAATAATAATAATAATAAACCTCTGCCAGCGCCCAGAGAAAAGAAACGCTCCCTTCACTCTGGCAAGCGACTGTCCTCCTCCTCTTCTTCTTCCTCCTCCTCCTCCCACCCAAATTCCGAGCTTTTATTTCTTTCCTAATGGGTTTGCACACATTATTTGCTTTTACATTGATTCCTATGGGAAAAATTGCTTCTAATTACAAACTTTTCTACTTAAGAACCTGGTCACGGAATGAATTAAGTAGAGGTACCACTGTATTGTGTGAAGATGTTCGCACAAGTGAGATTTCAGTGGTTTTCGGCCATCTTTTGCTTCTGTGCAGAATGTCAAATAAACTGATTTACAACCAGACTTAAGTTTATAACTGCCTCAGCCATCCCTATCGTCACGCGATCAATATTTGAGTGCTTAGCCATTGCCATGTATTTATGACAAACGCAGCATCCCATTTGCAACATTCCCAGCTGGCTACTAACAAGAAAGTCATTGGGGGAAATCGGATCCGGTTCACAACCGAAAGAAAGAGGACAGAGAAGAGCAACAAAGAGGATTAGGGGACCGGAGGAGGCTAAAACATATGAAGAACGGTTGCAGGAAGTGGGCATGGCGAGTTTAATGAAAAGAAGGACCGGGGGGGACATGATAGCAGTCTTATTTATTTATTTATTTATTTATTGGATTTGTATGCCGCCCCTCTCCGCAGACTCGGGGCGGCTCACAACAGTGATAAAGACAATATATGGTAACAAATCTAATAATTTAAAATCTAAACTAACAGTTTTACATTAAAAAGTCTAAAACGAAAACCCCAATATATAAAATACATACACACAGTCATATCATGCACAAAACTACATAGGCAAGGGGGGGATGTCTCAGTTCCCCCAGGCCTGACGACAGAGGTGGGTCTTGAGTAGTTTGCGAACAACAAGGAGGGTGGGGGCCGTTCTAATCTCTGGGGGGAGTTGATTCCAGAGGGCCGGGGCCGTCACAGAGAAGGCTCTTCCCCTGGGCCTTGCCAAACGACATTGTTTGGTCGACGGGACCCGGAGAAGGCCAACTCTGTGGGACCTTATCGGCCGCTGGGATTCGTGCGGTAGAAGGCGGTTCCGGATGTATTCCAATATCTCAGGGGTTGTCACAAGGAGGGAGTCAACCTATTCTCCAAAGCACCTGAGGGTAGAACAAGAAGCAATGCGTGGAAACTAAACAAGGAGAGAAGCAACTTAGAACTAAGGTGAAATTTCCTGATAGTGAGAACAATTAATCAATGGAACAACTTGCCTCCAAAAGTTGTAGCTACTCCAACACTGGAAGTTTTTAAGAAGATGTTGGATAACCATCTGTCTGAAGTAGTGCAGGGTTTCCTGCCTAAGCAGGGGGCTGGACTAGAAGACCTCCAAGGTCCCTTCCAACTCTGTTAGTATTATTAACTCAACCTTGATAAGACGGAGTGGCTGTGGGTTTTGCCTCCCAAGGACAATTCCATCTGTCCGTCCATCACCCTGAAGGGGGAATTATTGACCCCCTCGGAGAGGGTTCGCAACTTGGGCGTCCTCCTCGATCCACAGCTCACATTAGAGCACCATCTTTCGGCTGTGGCGAGGGGGGCGTTTGCCCAGGTTCGCCTGGTGCACCAGTTGCGGCCCTATTTGGACCGGGAGTCACTGCTCACAGTCACTCATGCCCTCATCACCTCGAGGTTCGACTACTGTAACGCTCTCTACATGGGGCTACCTTTGAAAAGTGTTCGGAAACTTCAGATAGTGCAGAATGCAGCTGCGAGAGCAATCATGGGCTTCCCTAGGTATGCCCATGTTACAGCAACACTCCGCAGTCTGCATTGGTTGCCGATCAGTTTCCGGTCACAATTCAAAGTGTTGGTTATGACCTATAAAGCCCTTCATGGCACCGGACCAGAGTATCTGCGAGACCACCTTCTGCCGCATGAATCCCAGCGGCTGGTTAAGTCCCACAGAGTTGGCCTTCTCCGGGTCCCATTGACTAAGCAATGTTGGCTGGCGGGACCCAGGGGAAGAGCCTTCTCTGTGGCGGCCCCAGCCCTCTGGAACCAGTTCCCCCCAGATTAGGATTGCTCCTACCCTCCTTGCCTTTCGTAAATTCCTTAAAACCCACCTCTGCCGTCAGGCATGGGGGAACTGAGATGTCTCCCCTTGCCTATGTAGTTTTATGTATGGTATGTTGTATGTATGATTTTTAAACAATGGGGGTTTTAGAGTTTTAATGTTACATTTATTATTATAGACTTTTAATATTAGATTTGTCATTGTATACTGTTTTTATCACTGTTGTGAGCCGCCCCGAGTCTGCGGAGAGGGGCGACATACAAATCAAATCAAATCAAATCAAATCAAATCAAATCCAATAAATAAATAAATAAATAAATAAAACCAAACAAACAAACAAGATTTCAACTGTGGTCGTAATTGGAGGGCTACCTGTACGTTGTACCCATGAGTGAATTGGAGGAAGCGGGTGGGGGGAAAACTTGCTATCCCGCAAAACGTTCCGATCGATTGTACATCCCAGCCTTTGACTCAAGAAGAAATGACATCTCTGGCTTTAATTTCTGACAGGTGAAGAACTCCGGCCGCCCCAAAACATCACTTTTGTCTCAGAGGATTACAACCTGTTCGTGAAATGGCTGCCACCTAATGGTTCCCCACCAGGAGTGTCCTATACTGTCCTTTGGATGTGAGCTTTTGTAAAAAATACTTTTTAAATTGATTTTAAAATATAGAATATAAAACACACACAACATACAACTAGTGGTCAGTGATTGGTGTCCACCCACCATATATTCATCATATCCATCCATTTGTTATCCCTCCCTCCCTTCATCATATCCATCCATCCATCCACCCACCCATATATCTATCTATCTATTCATCCATCATATCCATCCATTTATTATTCCTCCCTCCCTTCATCATATCCATCCATCCATCCACCCACCATATATTCATCATATCCATCAATTTGTTATCCCTCCCTCCCTTCATCATATCCATCCATCTATCCACCCATATATCTATCTATCCATCCATCCATCCATCATATCCATCCATTTATTATTCCTCCCTCCCTTCATATCCATCCATCCATCCACCCTTATATTTATCCATCCAACCATCATATCCATCATATCCATCCATTTATTATTCCTCCCTCCCTTCATCATATCCATCTACCCACCCACCATATATTCATCATATCCATCCATTTGTTATCCCTCCCTCCCTTCATCATATCCATCCATCCATCCATCCATCCACCCTTATATTTATCCATCCAACCATCATATCCATCATATCTATCCATTTATTATTGGTGCCTCCCTTCATCATATCCATCCATCCATCCATCCATATATCTATCCATCCATCCATCATATCCATCCATCCATTTATTATTCCTCCCTCCTTTCATCATATCCATCCATCCATCTATCTATCCAACCTCTTAGAGGAGGGCAGATGGTTTGCAGTCAGGACCAAAGAAACTATAGATGGTGACCATAACTATGTTGCAATACATGGTTCTTTTTAAAGGTCAGGGCTTTGATTGCCTGGTCTGGACACCATTTTGACTTTTTGAACGTTTTTCCATGGACAGCCCTAGTGGGAGGCATTGAAGGCCCACGCTCTGCCACCTTGTGAGATTCAGTGAGGAAGAGAGAAATCACAGCATCGCAGGTGAATTGCAACGCTTAGCTGGTCCCTCTGATTTCTTCCTATAGAGACACTTTCAGTCCTCAGTGGGACGAAGTGCAGCATTGCCGAAATATCGCTGAAACCATTTGCAACATTACTTGTGTGTTTCAAGAACCAAGCAACCGTTACCGGTTCAAGGTGGAAGCTCAAAGCGGAATCGGGGCTGGATCCGTCCCATCAGCGCCTGAAAGCATCGATTACATCCTTCAAGGTAGGAGGATCCTGTGGGTGAAGATCTCCTCTTCCCTGGAAGCCTGGAAGGTGGTTTAAACTAGTTTCTGGAAGGGCTTTGTTTTTTGGGTTTGTAACCACGTAGCTTGGATTCACCTAGTCTCCGGCCGCCCCGAGTCTCCGGATAGGGGTGGCATACAAATCCAATCAATCAATCAATCAATCAATCAATCAATAAATAATAAATACAGCTCATCTGTTTGGAACCCATATCGCATCTCAGATATTAACACCCTTGAAAATGTCCAAAGATACTTCACCAGAAGAGCCCTTCACTCCTCCACTCGAAATAGAATCCCCTACGAGACTAGACTTTCAATCCTGTTTAGAACTAAGACGCCTTAAACATGATCTACGTATTGCCTACAAGATCATATGCTGCAACGTCCTGCCTGTCGGCGACTACTTCAGCTTCAACCACAACAACACAAGAGCACACAACAGATTTAAACTTAATATTAACCGCTCCAAACTTGACTGTAAAAAATATTTATTTATTTATTTATTTATTTATTAATAGAGTTGAAAGGGACCGTTAGGTCATCGAGTCCAACCCCCTGCCTGAGCAGGAAACCCTACAGCACCCCAGCCAAATGGAAGTCCAGTCTCCTCTTGAAGGTGTCCAGAGTTGGGGAGTTCACCACCTCCCCTGGCAGGCAGTTCCATTGGTTGATCGCTCTGACCGTCAGGAAGTTCTTCCTTATTTCCAGGTTGAATCTCTCCTTGGTCAGCTTCCAACCATTGTTCCTCGTCCGGCCCTCTGGTGCCCTGGGGAATAAAGAGACCCCCTCCTCACCGTGGCAACCCCTCAAGTATCTGTAAACTGCTATCATGTCCCCTCTAGACCTTCTTTTTTCTAGGCTGTCCATGCCCAGTTCTCTCAATCTCTCTTCGTAAGTCTTGGTTTCGAGTCCCCTAATCATTTTGGTTGCTCTTTTTTGCACCTTCTCCAGAGTTTCGATGTCTTTTTTGTAGTGAGGTGACCAAAATTGGATGCAGTACTCCAGGTGGGGTCTGACCAGGGCATAGTAGAGTGGTATTAGTACTTCCCTGGTCTTGGAGCGTATTCCTCTGTTGATGCAGCTTAGGATTGAGTTGGCTTTTTTGGCTGCTGCTGCACATTGCTGACTCATGTTTAGTTGATTGTCCACCAAGACTCCAAGATCTCTTTCGCAGTCACTACTGCTGAGTGGGGTATTTAACAATCGAGTTGTCGAAGCGTGGAACTCATTACCGGACTCCATTGTGTCATCCCCAAACCCCCAACACTGTACCCTTAGATTATCCACGGTTGACCTATCCAGATTCCTAAGAGGTCAGTAAGGGGCGAGTACAAGTGTCCTATTGCTCTCCTATATCTCCTATACCTTTCTATTCCTATATCTCTTCTTCTATTCTTTCATTGATATGTTCTATTACTATATCTTCTTTTCTATTATTTCTTAGATATATTTTACTATGAATATCTCCTCTATAACCTTCATCGTGTATTTTACTTTGTGTATATAGATATATACCCACTAAAACCCTCATTGTGTATTGGACTAACTAGATAGATAGATAGATAGATAGATAGATAGAGAGAGAGAGAGAGAGAGAGAGAGAGAGAGAGAGAGAGAGAGAGAGAGAGATAAATATAGGAATAGGAATAGGAATTCTGGGAGTTGTATTCCTATTTCATCTGTAAGGTAGCCAGCTAGGAATGGTTAGGCTAAGGGAAATATGATGTTCTGCATTTAGGTTATCCCAGGAAAATAATCTGTTCTATGCAGAAATTAGTACAACCAGCTTATTTTGATAACTTGATGTCAGGTTCCAAAAATCCAGAAAGACCTACAGAGTTAGAGTTTCCTTTATAGTTCCTGGCCTATAAACAAAACCAACTATTTCCATCATTAAAAATATACTCTGAGCACTTCTATTCTTAACTCTCTTCCTCCCAACCAAACTATCTAAACTTGAGTTCCTCCTTTCTGGGAATCCAGACTACACTCCACTGCACTTGCCCTAACCATCTGCCTTATTTTTTTTTTCCAGTGAAACTTGCTCCTCCAGTTCTCAGAGCAAAAAATACCAGAAATATCCTCACCGTGAACGTTTCTTTCACCTACCCTTCTTGCATGAAGGACGTCTTTCAAGATCTGACATATGACTTGGAGACTTGGCAAGGTGAAGTCCAGAAGGTGAGTCAGAGAATGATGCTACATTAATTTCTCCTCTCTTGCAGGTTTGCTTGGAAAATATTTATTAAATTTATATCCTGCCCTTCTTCCAAAGATCTTCAATTGAAAAAGCCTTTTTTCATCACGACTCATGAAATAAAATATAGAATCCTCGCACATTCCTTGACCATATTTGCTATCTTAATGATGGAGGGTGTGTTTAATTTGTTTAATCCTTCCTCCTTTGATAGATTATTCAAGAATATTAAAAACAAAGCCTAAAGCAAAAGTTAAAATAAATAAAATAAAGGACACTCTCTCTCTCTCTCTCTCTCTCTCTCTCTCTCTCTCTCTCTCTCTCTCTATTTTGTCCAATACACAATAATACACAATGAAGGTTATAGAGGATATAGTAGAGAAGAAATACGAGATGTAGGAGAGACTATAGGACAGGGGACGGAAGGCACTCTAGTGCACTTATGCACGCCCCTTACTGACCTCTTAGGAATCTGGAGAGGTCAACTGTGGATAGTCTAAAGGTAAAATGTTGGGGGTTAGGGGATGATACTATGGAGTCCGGTAATGAATTCCACGCTTCGACAACCCGATTACTAAAGTCATATTTTTTACACTCAAGTTTGGAGCGATTAATATTAAGCTTGAATCTGTTGTGTTCTCTTGTGTTGTTGTGGTTGAAGCTGAAGTAGTCTTTGACAGGCAGGACATTGCAGCATATAATCTTGTGGCCAATACTTAGATCATGTTTAAGGCGTCGTAGTTCTAAGCTTTCAAGACCCAGGATTGTAAGTCTAGTTTCGTAGGGTATTCTGTTTGAGTGGAGGAATGAAGGGCTCTTCTGGTGAAGTATCTTTGGACATTTTCAAGGGTGATAATGTCTGAGATGCGATATGGGTTCCAAACAGATGAGCTGTATTCGAGGATGGGTCTGGCGAAAGTTTTGTAAGCTCTGGTAAGTAGTGAGAGATTTCCAGAGCAGAAGCTACATAGGATTAGATTAACAACTCTTGAGGCCTTCTTAGCGATGTTGTTGCAGTGGGCTTTGGCACTTAGAGCTTTAGTTATCAGTATCCCGAGGTCCTTGACCGAATGGGGATTATCTGTGATAATTTGTTTATTAAGTTTGTATTTGAAGTTCTGATTCTTTTTGCCGATGTGTAGGACAGAGCATTTGCTGGGTTGAGATTTGGAGTTGCCATGTGTTGAACCAGTCAGAAACTGAGTCGAGGTCTTTTTGTAGAGTAGTTGTGTTATCAGTGGTGTTGAAGAGTTTTACATCATCTGCAAAAAGAACACAGTTGTTTGTGATGAGATCTCAAAGGTCGTTGATGTAGAGAATGAAGAGCATAGGTCCCAGTACGCTACCTTGGGGGACATCGCTTTTAACAGGGACGGGTGTGGATATGGAGCTTCCTATTTTGACCACTTGTTGCCTGTTAGATGTTGTGGTTAGCTCTGGCCCAGCTCCTGCCCCAAGGACTGTGGATGTGGGGGAGACATCCACATGCTGCAGGCCTGTTTTGCCCCCGGTGGAATCTGATGATGAAGGCTCCTCTGACCAAGAAGACATGAGTGACAGGGAGGAGGAGAGTGTGGCAGACAGCTCAGAAGGAGATCAATTATCTCTCTCCCCCTTGGATTCAGAACAAGAGTTAATGATACAGCCACGCATGTGGAGAGCGATGCATAGGCAACAACAACTGAGAGATTATTATCAAAGAAAATGAGGCCACCTGTGGTTGGGTGGGGCTGTGGTCATTAGTGAGGCTGCTATAAATAGCAGCCTGTGGGTTTGGCCATTGTGGAGGATTATCTGATCATTGTGTTTCATGACTGCTTTGCTGACTTTGATCTTTGTGTGCTGATTTCCCCCCGCTTTGAAACTAACCCAGAGCAAAGTGTGTTTCACTCTGTGAAAGAAGAAGGACTGTGAATTGCCTCACAGCTGCAAGCTAAGTATCACAGGACTGATAAGGGACTTGTACAAATTACCAGTTTGTTTGGAGACGAGTGCTCTTGCCTATACAAAAAGAGTGCTCTGTTTATTTGCATTTTCGGTATAAAGAACATTGTTTTGAATTTTCAAACGTGCGTGTGTCTGAAATTGTATCTGTGCATTTTTGGGAGGAGTCTACCAGAGAGCTCGACAGAACATTAGACAGCAATCCAATAATCTACAGGCTTTGTAGATTGGCCAGGATTCCTGCTGGGTTCAAGTTTCTGCTTGCTTATTTTTCAGTTGCCGTTAGAGGACCTGGACGAGCCTTCGGTGGAATTCAACACAACAGACTGGCTCCATGGTGAATACTGTCTTCGTGCCCGAACATCCTTTAGAAATGTGGACAGGAACTGGAGCAATTTCTCAGAGCCACTTTGCCTGTGGTTGCATGAAGAAGGCGCAGGAGTCAAAGGTCTGGAGCTTCTTTTTCCCAGTGAACTTGATCCAACACAGATCTTTATGTAGGGATGCAAACCTCCAGGTTTATACACCCAGGGCCAGTACAATCCCATTAAAATATTGCCCAGGTTCGCCTGGTGCTCCAGTTGCGGCCCTACTTGGACAGGGGGTCATTGCTCACGGTCGCTCATGCCCTTATCACCTCGAGGTTTGATTACTGCAACGCTCTCTACATGGGGCTACCTTTGAAAAGTGTTCGGAAACTTCAGATCGTGCAGAATGCGGCTGCGAGAGCCATCGTGGGACTTCCTAGATTCACCCACGTTTCTGCAACACTCCGTGGCCTGCACTGGCTGCCGATCAGTTTCCGGTTACAATTCAAAGTGTTGGTAATGACCTTTAAAGCCCTACATGGCATTGGGACAGAATACATCCGGAATCGCCTTCTACCGCACGAATCCCAGTGGCCGATAAGGTCCCACAGAGTTGGCCTTCTCCGGGTCCCGTCGACCTAACAATGTCGTTTGGCGGGCCCCAGGGGAAGAGCCTTCTCTGTGGCGGCCCCGGCCCTCTGGAATCAACTCTCCCCGGAGATTAGAATGGCCCACACCCACCTATATCACCAGGCATGGGGGAACTAAGACATCTCCCCCAGGCTTATTATATTTCACATTTGGTGTGTATGTGATGTATGGCTTTTAATTGTTGGGGTTTTTATATATTTTATTATTAGATTTGTCCCCATTATTATACTGTTTTTATTACTGTTATGAGTCGCCCCGAGTCTTCGGAGAGGGGCGGCATACAAATCTAATTAATAATAATAATAATAATAATAATAATAATAATAATAATTGCAATTGTTCTTTTGATGTAGACAACAAACACAGCATGAATGAATGAATGAATGAATGAATGAATGAATACATACCTACGTACATACATACATACATACATACATACATACATAAATCCAGAGAATTTTCGGCTACATGGGTGTTCAAATGTTCAAATTAATTATTACAGCCGTAGACCAAAACAAATAAAAACACTCCGTGAATACACAATCAAAAGTTATAGGATAAAATGATAAATAACAGATAAAATCCATGGCCTTGTTTTGGCCTCATCATCTAGCCATATCCATATATATTCAATTCAATTTCAATTTATTAGATTTGTATGCCGCCCCTCTCCGAAGACTCGGGGCGGCTCACAACATATATAATATTAGATTTGTATGCCGCCCCTCTCTGAGGGCTCGGAGCGGCTCACAACAAAAACAATATATATATTTGTGGCCAGCTTTTAAGTGCCTAATACATCTTAGCTAATTTATATGACAAATGTGGCAATCTTGTTTGTTTGTTTGTTTGTCTGTTTGTTTTATATATATATATATATATATATATATATATATATATATATATATATATATATATATACAAATATATATTATATATACAAACTAACTAACTAACAAACAAACAAACAAGGTTGCTACATTTGTCGTATAAATTAGCTAAGGTGTATTACGCACTTAAAAGCTGGCCACAAATGGTATACATACATACTGTACATACATACACAGTATAAATACACATGCTTACATATATATACACATATATGTATACACACATATATACACATATTCATATATACACACTTTCCTTGTTTTGGGGTTGTAGCTCTTTTACTTTTTGCCTCTTCTAGTGGCCTGGAGCGAGGTTACCTCCAGTTTTGGGACTCTTGTTTGGATACTATATCACTCCCTCCCATCTCCCTCCAGGCATTATAATTACCGTGATCCTCTCAACGAAGATGTCCAATGGCTATCAGACATAGTTCATTGGCAGAGCAAAAGGATTGTCTGTAAAAGATCTTGTTTCAGTCCTGGGGATCCCCTGAGAGAGTTAGGAAAGATTCTCAGTTCAAACTTTGGAGCCTAAGCCAATATGTGATATTGTTAGTTTGCTTTAAACTGGAAAATGTCTAGCTCAGCGTTTTGTACCTAGTTCTCCACTGCAGCTGGAAGGAGAGTCCAGCATGGGTTATTAACCAATCCCATTGGTAGAGACTGAGTGAAAAATTTACATAAATTATTAGGCACCGCCCCCACACTGCTCCCATGAGCCCAGTTTTAAAAACTCAGTCACAGTGTAGAGACGTACTGAGTTTTGCTCTAGGAGCAATGATATGTAATAAATCTGTCTTTTACCTGTTTAATGTTTTTTCTTTTGTCTCCTTACAGGAAACGAAGACAAGGAGGACAGATGGGGTTGCTACCCTCCGCGGGCAGCAATCCCCAACGCTCTCCTCAGGGGTCGCTTCCCTCCGAGGGAACTTCCCCGAAAAGGAGCACCCAGCCTGGGGTCCCTGGCCTCCGTGGCCAGACCAGGGCTGTGAGCCAAAGGTGGGGGGGTCCGCCCCCCCCCACTGGGAGGCTCAGGAGCGCTCGGGGAAAGGCTCCGGGAGGACGGAGCAGCGCTCATCAGCTGTTCGGCGGCCGGGGAGACCGCCGCCGCCGCAAGCCGCCGCGAGCCGCCGCTAGGGACGCTGAAGCGTCCGACGGGCTGGGAAGCCCCCCCCCCCGCCGTTGCAGATGCACAGAAACAGCCGAAAAGCCGAAGAAGCGGCTGAGGCTTGGCGGGGACGCGGCGAAGAGCGGCCAGATGCCCGGGGCGGCCATGCGAAGCCGCGAGCGGCATGGGCAGCGCCATATTGGGGCCGCTTTGAGCGCGATTCCCCTATTGGCGCCAACCGGAAGGACTTCCGGCAGCTGCTTGGCGCGAAGAGGCCATGGACCTCAGGGCGCAGGCGCAGAGCCTCTGAGAGGCGAGACGCCATTTTAAAAGCAGAATTTGGTGACGAAGCTATTTATTCTGGCTACCGAGGAGTCTTTGGATTGCAAAGGAGCTAAATTGACAATGGAGGACCAGCCTAGCAGCGAGAAGACTACATCCCCGGCCAGGCCAAAGGACAAGCCTAAGGGGAAGGCTAAAGATAAGTCCAAGTCCTCGCATTCCCCTGCTTCAGCCTCTTCTCTCAAGGAGGCTGAAAAACGCATCAAGGCCCTTGAGCAAAAGTTGGAAGCGGCCTTGCATAGCTCCCCAGCAGCGGTCCCTCTGACTCAGAGGCAGGCCTTCACACCAGACCCAATGACTCCCTTGTCACCACTTGGCCTATCTGGGGCTAGACAGGAAGACTGGTCCCCAGACCAACCATTTACTACTATGCCACCTGTACCCCCTTCTCCAGCCCCTTCATGGACCAGGCCTGGGTCATCAGGACATCCCAGGAGAGATCCACAAGGGCCATCAGCCACGTTCACGCCCACAGCGGCAGGGCTGAGGACACAGGCGGGTACTTGGCAAGACATGCCACCGGATTTGCAGGATTTAATTGCAAATGTATACTCGCAGGGCATAGCGACTGGAGCCCACCAGTATGCCCCAGTACCAACACAAGCACCAAGAAATGTGTGGTCAGCACCGCCCCCCTCGGGCTTGGGGTCCCTTTCAGAAGAACCACTATTGGGGGAGGACAGTGAGAAAGAATATGACTTTTCTGAGGATGAGGCTCCCCCAGAGCAACCAACCCCTGCAGGCTTGTTTAAGCCAAATCTATTTCGAACACTGCTATTTAAGGCCAAGCAGGTAATGAACTTACCTGGGGCGGCCAAAGCAGCTGAAGAGGCAGGCAAGACCTCAGCTACTCTCCTCAGGGAGCCCCAACCCGAGTCGGACCATTTCCCAGCATCGCATATCTTCGTGGAAGGGGTCAAGAAGCCTTGGCAGTACCCGGCAGCGGCCCAGGGACCGTCCAATTTAGAACGCAAATTTTATACCTTCGATGAGGAGGTTGAAAAATTGCTCGAGTACCCCCCAATTGATGAACCGGTTGTAACCTTGGTCTCCAGCGCCCTGGTTCCCTCGGAGACAGGAGAAAACCTGAAACCAGAGGAGAGGAAGGCGGAGACACTGCTGCGGAAGATCCACCAGATGGCTAGCTGGGGATTCAGGGCAGCAGCAGCGGCATCCTTCCTGAATAGGGCATCCCTGCTGTGGCTCCAGGAGATGCAATCTCGATTGGGCCCGGACGAGGGCAGACTTCGCCAGGATCTGAGTAAGTTGCAGGCGGCAGCTGAATTCTCCGCGGACGCCATCTTGCACGCAGCCAAGTTCTCCAGCAGGGGGATGGCCACGGCCCTATCGGCCCGTCGCTTGCTGTGGTTGAGGAACTGGCCAGCGGACCTGAAGTCCAAGTGGCGGTTGGCATCGGCACCATTCCAGGGTGCGACACTCTTTGGCGATATCTTGAACAAGGTCCTCGTGGAGGACAAAGACAAGAGGAAAGTTCTTCCCAGGTCGGGCAGAAGGCAGGATCGGAGGTCCACCCCTTATGCGAGGCGACAACAGCCACGATGGGATAACTCTGCCAACACGACACAGCAGCAAAGGCCCTTCAACCAGGGTCAATTCACGCAGCACACCTACAGAAGCGACCGGGGGTCGTTCCAGGACCGACCCAGGGGATACCAACAATCCCGGCGGCCCTTTCGGGGGGGGCAACCACCGAGGTTTCCGCCGATCCAAATGACTTGCCCAGCCAGCTGCCGATCGGGGGGAAACTGCAGCACTTCAGTGCCTCCTGGCGCAGCACGTCCTCCGATCAGTGGGTCATCGCCACAGTGTCGGGAGGTCTACGGCTGGAGTTCGTTGGGCGACCCCCCAACCGAGTTATACACTGTCCAACGCTCCGAGACCCTCGGAAGAGACTACAACTACAAGAGGAAATTTCACATTTGCTGGAGATCCAGGCCATAGAACCGGTACCGCCCCAGGAGAGGGGCAGAGGCTTCTATTCAAGGATCTTCATCGTGCCCAAAACCTCAGGAGGCTGCAGGTTAATCCTCAACCTCAAACAACTAAACATTTTCATCAAATACCGGAGATTTCATATGCACTCCCTACAGACCATCCTAGCCTCAATCAGGTCTCGCGACCTTCTGACTTCTATCGACTTGAAAGAGGCGTATCTTCATGTACCCATACACCCGGAGCACCGAAAATACCTGCGCTTCTGCTCCGAGGGAGTGCACTTCCAGTACAGAGCTATGCCATTTGGCCTTTCCTCCGCCCCACGCACCTTTACCAAGCTTCTGGATGCTCTGACGGCCCACCTGCGAGGGCACGCCATAAGGTTGATGGCATACCTGGACGACATCATTATTTTGTCCAGGTCCCAAGTGCAGGCGAGGCAGGATCTGGTTCAGACCATGCAAACACTGGAAGACCATGGCTTCACCATAAACATGGACAAGAGCCAACTGACACCCAGAACCAGGCTCCAACATCTGGGGGCCATTATAGACACCCAAACCAATACGGTGTCACTCTCCCCAGAGAGGCTAGAGAACATCCAGCGTCTCATCGCCAGCCTCAGCCAACACAGAAGGGTTCCCCTATCGCTACTTTCAAAGGTTCTGGGAACCCTGGTGTCGGCCATCGCAATCGTTCCGTGGGCCAGGCACCATATTCGGACCTTGCAGTGGTTCTTACTGCCAGCTCAGAGGACAAAGGTCAGCCACTCCCATCGGCAGGTCAAATTACCTCGGGAGGTCAAGGAGTCCCTAAAATGGTGGAAGTCGCAGGCAATTCGCAAGGGATCGCCATTCCACATGCAGGACAAAGTCATCCTTACCACAGACGCAAGTCTTTATGGTTGGGGAGCGCACATAGGCCATCACATGGCGCAGGGCATCTGGACACCTACAGACTTAAGCCCCATAAACATCAACTTCCTCGAGCTCAGGGCAGTCCACTTAGCCCTTCGGACCTTCCTACCGTTCGTACTGAACAGGCATGTCTTGATTTTAACAGACAACGTGGCGACCAGAGCCCACCTGAACCACCAAGGGGGTACGAGGTCGCAACGCCTTATGGAGGAGTCCAACGAGCTGTTCAACTGGGCCGAGGCACATCTAGCCTCTCTGTCTGCGGAACACATCGCTGGGGATATCAACACGCAGGCGCACTGGCTCAGCACGACCACCTTGGATCCATCAGAATGGAGGTTGGATCCAGGAATCTTCCAACAGATGTCTCACAGGTTCGGGGAACCCTTGGTGGACCTGTTCGCTACTCGGCAGAACGCTCAGACACCGAGGTTTTACTCGCGCTTTCCGGAACCGGGAGCGGAAGGGGTCAACGCCTTACTGACACCATGGCCAGCCGGTCTGCTTTACGCATTCCCTCCAGTGAACCTGATTCCAAGGGTGGTGGAGAAGATTCTGAGGGAGCGGGCGGAGGTGCTGATGATAGCACCGCATTGGCCACGTCGTCCGTGGTTCGCCGACCTGACAGCTATGTCCAGGTCACCACCATGGAGGATTCCGGACCACGTCATCTCCCTCAGCCAGGGGTCCCTGCAACATCCGGATCCCCAATGGCTACAACTAACCGTATGGCACTTGAGCGGCACAGACTGAGACATCTAGAGTTGCCGGAGAAGGTCATTGACACAATACAGGCCGCAAGGCGCCCTTCAACTTCTCGGATTTACCAGGCGTCGTGGGCGGCCTTCTGCAGGTTTTGCGACAGGGCAGGCAGGAATCCCAGAGATGCTTCCGTAATTACGGTATTGGAATTCCTCCAGTCAGGGATAGATCGGGGATTAGCCCCCAACACCCTGAGGAGACAGGTAGCGGCACTTGCCACCATGGTCCAGACATCAGAAGCTCGATCTTTAGCCTACCATCCACTAGTTAGAGACTTCATTCGGGGTGCTACAAACAAACACGCACCTCCGGTTAGGAGGTTTCCATCTTGGGACCTCACACTAGTGCTACAAGCGCTCACGAAACCACCTTTTGAGCCATTAAGGACGATTCCCCTACGGATCCTTTCCATAAAAACGGCCTTTCTAGTGGCAATCACGTCGGCACGCAGGGTTTCCGAGCTTTCAGCCCTTTCTGTGAGGCCGGATTTGTGTATATTCCATCCCGACAGGGTGGTGCTCCGTCTGGATCCCACCTTTATTCCAAAGGTGAATACACAGTTTCATAGAAAGCAGGAGTTGATCCTGCCGGACTTTTGCACACATGGAAATCACCCTTCCGAACTACGTTGGCATAAGGTTGATGTCAGAAGAGCCTTAAAAATATATATTAGGCGAACTGAACCGTTCAGGAAATCAGAGAAACTGTTTGTCTCTTTCTCTCAACATCACATGGGACTTGGAATCTCAGCCAAATCCATTAGTCGTTGGCTAAAGGATTGCATCACGGAGGCCTATAGAGCGGGTGGACACACCGTTCCAGCAGGACTAACGGCCCACTCGACCAGGAGTGCAGCCGCATCGGCAGCCTGGTCCACGCAGGCTTCTATCGATGACATTTGTAGAGCAGCTACCTGGGCAGCACCATCTACGTTTATTAAACATTATAAGTTGGATTCGTTTGCTTCAGCGGAGGCTGCATTCGGCAGGCGTGTACTACAGAGAGTTTGTGCATCTCCAACGTCCCTTTCAAGACCTTCTCCCTCCCATGGACCTTAAAACTTTGGCATATCCCATGCTGGACTCTCCTTCCAGCTGCAGTGGAGAAGACCCGTTGTACCTACCTGAACGGTCTTCTCGATGCACTGGAAGGAGAGTCCAAACCCACCCGGCATGTTGAGTTCAAGGGTCGCCGGAGATGGGAGTTATAGTTATGTTCTGGCAATAAAATTTGGTTATCCTCTTACATAGTTTTTTCGTTTTTAAAACTGGGCTCATGGGAGCAGTGTGGGGGCGGTGCCTAATAATTTATGTAAATTTTTCACTCAGTCTCTACCAATGGGATTGGTTAATAACCCATGCTGGACTCTCCTTCCAGTGCATCGAGAAGACCGTTCAGGTAGGTACAACGGGTCTTTTAGAGGGTTGGACTTCAGTGGCCTGAGTTAACTTGGTAATTAACAATTCCAGCTTCCTATCTATTGATATCTGAACGATGTATTTTAGTATCTCATAATTGCTTTTTTTTTCTTTTCCAGTAAAAAATTGGGAAATCATTGCCGGTTCTTTGATTGCTACCAGTATATTTGCTATTATTGGTGTTACGATGCTTCTCACCTATTGCAGATGCACGAGCAAGCAAGTTGAGATGCCTTCAGCTTTGGTATGGGAAGTGTGGAAGATTTATTGGATTTATATTTATATATATTTATATGGAAGGCTTGTTATGGTTGGCTTCCTTAGCAGTGTGAATCTTGTCATATACAGAACCTGCACTGATCTGATCTGAGATTGTTACTTGTTTCTTGCTTAGAATTCAGTTGCATGTTCTGTTGGATATTTATTTCATTTATTTATTTTATTTTATTGGATTTGTTTGCCGCTCCTCTCCGAGGGCTCAGGGCGGCTCACAACATGTACAAAAACAGAACAATAATATGAATACATTAAAACAATCATTAAAATTAAAAGAAGACCTATCAGACCAATCATTCAACAATCATACTATCATATTTGTTGCATACAATCATGTTTGTTGCATTTATATGCCGCTCACTCCAAAACAGACTCTGAGCAGCTAACAACGGTTATAAATATAATACTGATAAAAAGAGCAATAAAAAACATCCATAAAATCTACAATATGACCTATACAGCCCTTCATGGCATCGGACCAGAATATCTCTGGGACCGCCTTCTGCCGCACGAATCCCAGCAACCGGTTAGGTCCCACAGAGTTGGCCTTCTCCAGGTCCCGTCAACTAAACAATGTCATTTGGCGGGACCCAGGAGAAGAGCCTTCTCTGTGGCGGCCCCGACCCTCTGGAACCAGCTCCCCCCAGATATCAGAGTTGCCCCCACCCTCCTTGCCTTTCGCAAGCTCCTTAAAACCCGCCTCTGTCGTCAGGCGTGGGGGAATTGAAATTTCCCTTCCCCCTAGGCTTATAGAATTTATACATGGTATACTTGTATGTATGAGTGGTTCTTTAAATTGGGGTTTTTTAGATTATTTTTAATATTAGATTTGTTCACATTGTCTTTTTTATTGTTGTTAGCCGCCCCGAGTCTTCGGAGAGGAGCGGCATACAAATCTAATAAATACAATACAAATACAATACAAAAACTACTGCATAAGAAACCACACATACTAACAGTCAATCCTAATTCCAGGCCTGCCAGAAAAGCCAGATCTTGATGGCTTTCTGGAAGACCAGTAGGGAGGAGAATCTCTGGGAGCAATTGATTCCACAGGGTCGGAGCTACCACAGAGAAGGCTCTTCCCCAAGGTCCCGCCAACCAACATTGTTTGGCGGACGGGACATGGAAAAGGCTGACTCTGAAGGCCCTTATTGGCCGCAGTGAGGGAGGAGGGAGGAGACGGTCCTGTAAATAGTCTGGGCTTTAAAGGTAATAACCAACACCTTGAATTGCGTTTGGAGACTGACTGGCAACCAATGCAGCTTGCGTAAAGATGGAGTGATACGGGCATACCTTCGTACCCCCATAATTGCACGTGCTGCTGCATTTTGCACCAGCTGAAGTCTCCGAACGCTCTTCAAGGGTAGCCCCATGTAGAATGCATTGCAATAGTCAAGACATGGTTTAAGGATTCTAATGAATGGGAAATATCCATACCAGGATATACACTGTATAGGAAGGATAGAATAGAGAGAAGGGGAGGTGGAGTAGCCATTTATGTTAAAGAAACTCTAAAAACAATACTAATTCAAAATACATGTAAAGATCTGGAGACCCTCTGGATTTGCATGCAAAATAAAGAAGGTTCTGTCATTAGAATTGGGGTGATCTATAGGCCTCCAGGGCAATCTGAGGAATATGACAACAAGATGGTGGATGAAATTACCCAAATGGCAGTAAAGGGAGATATTGTGGTTATGGGTGATTTCAACATGCCTGATGTTGACTGGAATATCCCCAGTGCCCTTATATGCAAAAGTAAGAATATAGTAGAGGCCTTTACAGGAGCAGCTCTAGCACAGCTAGTTAAGACACCAACTAGAGGTGAGAATATTCTAGATTTAGTTTTTACAAATGGGAATTGGGTTTCAGAGGTCAAGGTGGGAGAAAATTTAGGTTGCAGTGACCATCTATGTTTGTGGTTTGATGTAAAAACTGATTGTGAGCAATCCTACACTGCAACCAAAGTATTAGATTTCAGAAAAACAAATTTTAATGCAATGGGGGAATATTTAAATAATGAATTAAAGGGGAGGGATAAAATGGCAGGAGCGAGCACCCAGTGGACTGTATTAAAAAAGGCCATCTTAAAAGCCACAAGACTTTATGTAAAGCAAATAACTAAAGGTAAAAGGAAGAAGAAACCGCTATGGTTTAGCAATGATGTAAGGGCTATAGTCAATGAAAAAAAGGCTGCCTATAGGAGGTATAAAGAGTCTGGAAGTATAGCTGATAGGTGTATAAAATGAGACAGAAGGAGGCGAAACAGATAATATATGCTGCTAAAGCCTCAAAAGAGGAAGAAATTGCAAAATCTGTAAAGAAGGGGGATAAAACCTTCTTCAGATATATTAGTGATAGGAAGAAGGAAAACTGCAGCATCACAAAGCTTAGTACCAGGAATAATAATGGCATTGATGGGAATAAGGAGATCGCTGACCATTTCAATAGCTACTTCTGTTCAGTTTTCTCAAAAGACACCTTACAAAATAATACTATAGGGGGATATAGCATTGCTTCCAGCTGTACGGATTCAGCTCCAGTGATCTTAGAAGCCGATGTCTTAGAAGAACTTGAACAATTAAAGATAAATAAGGTAATGGGTCCAGATGGCATCCACCCCAGAGTTCTTAAAGAACTCAGATCTGTCATTGCTGCCCCCCTAACTGATTTGTTTAACCAATCCCTGTTAACAGGAGATGTTCCTGAGGATTGGAGAATGGCCAGTGTTGTGCCTATCCACAAGAAGGGCAGTAGAGAAGAAGCTGGTAACTACAGGCCAGTTAGCTTGACATCAGTTGTAGTTAAAATGATGGAGACTCTACTCAAAAAGAGGATAAATCAGCACCTAAAAAACAATAACTTATTGGACCCCAATCAGCATGGCTTTACTGAAGGCAAATCATGTCAGACTAATCTCATTGATTTCTTTGACTATGTCACAAAGGTGTTGGATCAAGGTGGTGCCGTGGATATTGCCTATCTGGACTTCAGCAAAGCCTTTGATACGGTTCCACATAAAGAGCTGATAGATAAATTAGTGAAGATTGGACTTAATCCCTGGATAGTTCAGTGGATTTCAAGCTGGCTGAAGCATAGACATCAGAGAGTTATTGTTAATGGCAAGTATTCTGAGCAGAGACAGGTTACAAGCGGTGTGCCACAAGGGTCTGTTCTGGGTCCTATTCTTTTTAATATGTTTGTGAGTGACATAGGGGAAAGTCTGGTAGGGAAGGTTTGCCTATTTGCCGATGACTCTAAAGTGTGCAATAGGGTTGATATTCCTGGAGGGGTCAGTAATATGGTAAATGATTTAGCTTTACTAGATAAATGGTCAAAGCAATGGAAACTGCAGTTTAATGTTTCCAAATGTAAAATAATGCACTTGGGGAAAAGGAATCCTCAATCTGAGTATTGCATTGGCAGTTCTGTGTTAGCAAAAACTTCAGAAGAGAAGGATTTAGGGGTAGTGATTTCTGACAGTCTCAAAATGGGTGAGCAGTGTAGTCAGGCGGTAGGAAAGGCAAGTAGGATGCTTGGCTGCATAGCTAGAGGTATAACAAGCAGGAAGAGGGAGATTGTGATCCCCTTATACAGAGCGCTGGTGAGACCACATTTGGAGTACTGTGTTCAGTTCTGGAGACCTCACCTACAAAAAGATATTGACAAAATTGAACGGGTCCAAAGACAGGCTACAAGAATGGTGGAAGGTCTTAAGCATAAAACGTATCAGGAAAGACTTCATGAACTCAATCTGTATAGTCTGGAGGACAGAAGGAAAAGGGGGGACATGATCGAAACATTTAAATATGTTAAAGGGTTAAATAGGGTTCAGGAGGGAAGTGTTTTTAATAGGAAAGTGAACACAAGAACAAGGGGACACAATCTGAAGTTAGTTGGGGGAAAGATCAAAGGCAACATGAGAAAATATTATTTTACTGAAAGAGTAGTAGATCCTTGGAACAAACTTCCAGCAGACGTGGTTGGTAAATCCACAGTAACCGAATTTAAACATGCCTGGGATAAACATATATCCATTGTAAGATAAAATACAGGAAATAGTATAAGGGCAGACTAGATGGACCATGAGGTCTTTTTCTGCCATCAGTCTTCTATGTTTCTATGTTTCTAAGAGTTAAATTAAATATAGTAGCCACAAAACAGGGACAGGAATGAGGAGGAGGAGGAGGAGGAGGAAGAGAAGGAGGAGATGAAGAAGAAGAAGAAGAAAAAGAAGAAGACAGAAGAAGAAGAAGACAGAAGAAGAAGAAGACAGAAGAAGAAGAAGACAGAAGAAGACAGAAGAAGAAGAAGAAGAAGAAGAAGAAGAAGAAGAAGAAGAAGACAGAAGACAGAAGAAGAAGAGGACAGAAGAAGACAGAAGAGGAAGAGGAAGGAGAAGAAGAAGAAGAAGACAGAAGAAGACAGAAGAAGAAGAAGAAGAAGAAGAAGAAGAAGAAGAAGAAGAAGAAGAAGAAGAAGAAGAGGACAGAAGAAGAAGAGGACAGAAGAAGACAGAAGAGGAAGAGGAAGGAGAAGAAGAAGAAGAAGAAGAAGAAGAAGAAGAAGAAGAAGAAGAAGAAGAAGAAGAAGAAGAAGAAGAAGAAGCAGCAGCTTGCTTTAGTAACTAAAGAAGTGACTATCTTTGAGAAACTGCCTGCAAGACAGCCAGGATTCATCTTGGCCTTATCAACCATCATTTGTTCAGTGCAGAAGAAATAGCCGCAAGATTGATGACAAAGAGATTGTGAGAGTTGTGCTTAAGAATATCTAGAAGGCACCAAATTGATAAACTCTGCTGATTAAACCATGATCACACTATTTGCTTGCTGGTCTCTTAGGCAAGAGTGCTGATGTTGAATAAGGCCATTGATCAGCAATTTTTTCCAAGAATTCGGTTGTTTAACAGATCCCATGGTAAATATTGGCCTGCATTGTGGACAGAGGTTTAAACGTTATTAGTGTAGAGTCCTTCAGAGATATCACTTCAGAGGGTCTTCGGAGAGGGGCGGCCACACAAATCTAATAAATTATTATTATTATTATCTCGTTCCCAACCTTGGGCCCTGACTCCTTTTAAATGAGGAGGCTAATGTGGACTTAGGAGTTTTCTTCATCTTAAACAGATGCTTTGCTCATATAAATGGGATTGAAAACTGGCATTTAGCAGCTTATGATCTTGCACTAATGACATCTGATGGCAATTATTCTGCTCTTGTGGAATAACCCTTATGTTCTGTTCGGGTCTATTTGACCCAAAATTTAATTTATTATTTATTTATTATTTATTTATTGGATTTGTATGCAGCCCCTCTCCGCAGACTCGGGGCGGCTAACAACAATGATAAAAACAGCATGTAGAAATCCAATTAATAAAACAACTAAAAACCCTTATGATAAAACCAAACATACACACAAACATGCCATGCATAACTTGTAATGGCCTAGGGGGAAGGAATATCTTAACTCCCCCATGCCTGGCGGCATAAATGAGTCTTGAGTAGTTTATGAAAGACAGGGAGGGTGGGGGCAGTTCTAATCTCCGGGGGGAGTTGGTTCCAGAGGGCCGGGGCCGCCACAGAGAAGGCTCTTCCCCTGGGGCCCGCCAAACGACATTGTTTGGTCGACGGGACCCGGAGAAGGCCAACTCTGTGGGACCTTATCGGTCGCTGGGATTCGTGCGGTAGCAGGCGGTTCAGAGGTACTCTGGTCCAATGCCATGTAGGGCTTTAAAGGTCATGACCAACACTTTGAATTGTGACCGGAAACTGATCGGCAGCCAATGCAAGCTACGGAGTGTTGAAGAAACATGGGCGAATCTTGGAAGCCCCACGATGGCTCTCGCGGCCGCGTTCTGCACGATCTGATGTTTCCGAACACTTTTCAAAGATAGCCCCATGTAGAGAGCGTGGTAAGGCCATGAGCGACTGTGAGCAATGACTCCCTGTCCAAATAGGGCCGCAACTGCTGCACCAGGCGAACCTGGGCAAACGCCCTCCTCGCCACAGCCGAAAGATGATGTTCCAATGTCAGCTGTGGATCTAGGAGGACGCCCAAGTTGAGATCCTGTACAATTTTTTCCCTGCAGATCTGAAACTTGCAATTAAGTGACTTTGCCTCATTTGAGGGGTTCTTACTATGAGTGTTTCTTGGGTTTTTTAGTTTTTCCTGGGCACAGTTACTATACAGATGTGCTGTTCCGGGTCTATTTGACCCGAAGAGTTTTACAGATCTGAAACGTGTGATTAATTGACTTTTACAGGTCTGAAACCTATGATTGATTTACTTTTCCTCATTTGAGGGGTTCTTACTATGAGTGTATGTTTTTTTTTATGGGGGTAGGTTTGTTTACCTGTTGCTACGTGCTGATTGTTACACTTGTACTGTTTGGGTCAATATTTACCTGTAGCAACTGGTAAACCAAAAAAAAAAACACCCAACCCCTATTACCAAAAAACCCACACTCATAATAAGAACCCCTCAAATGAGAAAAAGTAAATCAATCACAAATTTCAGACCTGTAAAAGTCAATATTGACCTGAACAGTACAAGTACAAGATTTCTGACAGCCTCAAAATGGGTGAGCAGTGTGGTCGGGCAGTAGGAAAAGCAAGTAGGATGCTTGGTTGCATAGCTAGAGGTATAACAAGCAGGGAGAGGGAGATTGTGATCCCCTTATATAGAGCACTGGTGAGACCACATTTGGAATACTGTGTTCAGTTCTGGAGACCTCACCTACAAAAAGATATTGACAAAATTGAACGGGTCCAAAGACTGGCTACAAGAATGGTGGAAGGTCTTAAGCATCAAACGTATCAGGAAAGACTTAATGAACTCAATCTGTATAGTCTGGAGGACAGAAGGAAAAGGGGGGACATGATCGAAACATTTAAATATGTTAAAGGGTTAAATAAGGTTCAGGAGGGAAGTGTTTTTAATAGGAAAGTGAACACAAGAACAAGGGGACACAATCTGACGTTAGTTGGGGGAAAGATCAAAAGCAACGTGAGAAATTATTATTTCACTGAAAGAGTAGTAGATGCTTGGAACAAACTTCCAGCAGACGTGGTTGGTAAATCCACAGTAACTGAATTTAAACATGCCTGGGATAAACATATATCCATCCTAAGATAAAACACAGGAAATAGTATAAGGGCAGACTAGATGGACCATGAGGTCTTTTTCTGCCGTCAGTCTTCTATGTTTCTATGTTTCTAAGTATAACAATCAGCACGTAGCAATAGGTAAACCAAAAAAAACCAAGCCCCCACCCCAAAAACCCCCACACTCATAGTAAGAACCCCTCAAATGTACATCAATCACAAGTTTCAGACCTGTAAAACTCTTTGGGTCAAATAGACCCAAAACAGTACATGTGTATAATTACCTTTTTCTGAAAAAATAAAAATAAAATTTTAATTTCATTTTTCATTTGTTTGTGATCAATCATGTTCACATACAGTTTACTGATGAAATATGTATTCAAAAAAACCACTCACAGTAGCTAAAGCCAACATTTTAACCATGATGTTATTATGTTGGGGTCTATTTGACCCAAAACCATAAACGTGTCCAGTAATTGTGAACAGAACAGCAGGGTTAAATTCACCCAGACGTCCTTTCAAAGTCGCCCATCAGAAGGACCCCAGTGGGTTTAGCCTTCATAGGAATCAGATATATGGATTTAGCATGGTGTATTAATAAGTGCAAAGATCAGTTTCAAACTAAAATGTGTCATTAAAAAAAAAATCCAGTTATGATCTTCAAATGATTAACTGCATTCTCATGGTGCTAACTATGTATGCACCCATTTAATCATGTAATCTTAGACCGGTTCCATTTCTTAAGCATGTTTCAGTAGCAACTTATATATATTCTTTAACAGATGTTCTGAGTTTTGTTTCATGAGCGTTTCATTTGTTCGGATTTCTAAATAGGACATCTTTTCCTGGCTCTGTTTGAACTATGTCACTCAAAGATATTGAAACCAGCGAGAGAAATTCCTGAATTTTGATTCTCTTGTCTTATCTATTTATTTTTATTTTTATTTATTTATTAGATTTGTATGCCACCCCTTTCCGTGGACTCGGGGCGGCTCACAACACAATAAAACAATTCATGACAAACCTAATAATTTACAATTTAAAATATTAAAAAGCCCATTATTAAGCAAACATACATACAAGCATACCATACATGAATTGAATTGGATAGACCCGCCGGGGGGAGATATCTCAGTTCCCCCAGGTGGGTTTTAAGGAGTTTACGAAAGGCAAGGAGGGTAGGGGCAGTTCTAATCTCTGGGGGGAGCTGGTTCCAGAGAGTTGGGGCTGCCACAGAGAAGGCTCTTCCCCTGGGGCCCGCCAACCGACATTGTTTAGTTGACGGGACCCGGAGAAGGCCCACTCTGTGGGACCTAATCAGTCGCTGGGATTCGTGCGGCAGAAGGCGGTCTCGGAGATATTCTGGTCCGATGCCATGAAGGGCTTTATCTACCTTGCCAGGGACTGTAAGGCCAACAAAAAACAGAGAAGAGGGCCCAACCTTCTCTTTTTGAATAAAGCGTTTTATAATAGAAATACTTTTACAATTATTATTATTATTATTATTATTATTATTATTATTATTATTATTAATTAAATTTGTATGCCGCCCCTCTCCGTAGACTTGGGGCGGCTCACAACAATAGTGGCCAAACAATATGTAATACAAATCTAATAATTTAAACTAAAAACCCATAATTTGAAAACATGCACACAACACACCATACATAAACAATATAGGCCTGGGGAAGTTATTTCAGTTTCAGTGGGTTTTAAGGAGTTTACGAAAGGCGAGGAAAGTGGGGGCAATTCTAATCTCAGGGGGGAGCTGGTTCCAGAGGGTCGGGGCCACCACAGAGAAGGCTCTTCCCCTGGGACCCGCCAGACGACATTATTTAGTCGACGGGACCCGGAGAAGGCCAACTCTGTGGGACCTAATTTTAGCTTTACGTCCTTTGCAAATTCCCTGCATCCTTGAAAGAAAATCTCAGCGCAATTCATCTTCTTCCAGATCACAGCCACAGAAATAAATTATCAAAAGATTTCCCTGTATCAAGTAAAATCATATCTGCTTTCCCCTTTTCCTGGTACCTAGCAGCTTTTCCAAGCTTTATTGTTTCACACCTATAGTCAAAACCAATGGCGGGTTTAACTTTTTTACTACCATTTCTGTGGGCGTGGCTTGGGGAGCATGGCTTGGCTTGGTGGGTGTGGCAGGGGAAGGATACTGCAAAATCTCCATTTCCTCCTAATCAGCTGGGACTAGGGAGGCAGAGAATAGATGCTGGCGGGGCCAGCCATAGGTGGTGTTTACTGGTTCTCCAAAGTACTCAAAATTTCTGCTACTGGTTTCCTAAAATTGGTCGTAAGCTCCTGAAACTCACCTCTGATCAAAACGCTGCTCCACTGAGCATTCTACAGTCAGAGCCTACAATGCCATGAGTCCCAGCAACAGGTTAGGACACACAGAATCGGCCTTTTCCAGGTTCCGTCAACTAGACAATGTCGCTTGGCGGGACCTAGGGGAAGAGCCTTCTCTGTGGGGGGCCCGGCCCTCTGGAATCAGCTCCCCCCAGAGATTCGCACTCCCCACACCCTCCTCGCCTTCTGTAAGAGTCTGAAGACTCATCTATGTCGACAGGCTTGGGGCCACTAGATGCTAGACCCCCTGGCTGACAAACGTAATATATGTCTGTTGTTTGAATGGGAGTGAGTGTTTTTTAATGTTACTAAGGCTTTTTAGATTAATTAGTTAAATTAATTGGATTTAGGATATTTATATTGTTTCTTTTATACGTTGTAAGCTGCCCCAAGAAAGAAAGAAGGAAAGAAAGAAGGAAGGAAGGAAGGAAAGAGAGAGAGAGAGAAAGAAAGAAAGAAAGAAAGAAAGAAAGAAATGTTACTAGGGCTTTTAGATTAATTAGTTAAATTAATTGGATTTAGGATATTTATATTGTTTCTTTTATATGTTGTAAGCTGCCCCAAGAAAGAAAGAAGGAAAGAAGGAACGAAGAAAGAAAGAAAGAAAGAAAGAAAGAAAGAAAGAAAGAAAATTTGTGAACAATTAGGGGGAATAAATTACTGGTTTAATTACCATCTTAAATGAATTCAATTTAACTTCCAGATCTAGTTTTTGGCGGATGAGCTTAATTATACTTTTCCACGTTTCTAAATTTCAAGTCAAAGTTTTGATGTAGCTAATACAGATATCCATTTATAATAAGTCTGTGTTAATACAATACGTAAACAAAGCACAGCCTCTCAACAATCCTGTCGATTTGTGAGCTGTTCCTCTTGCTTCCTGTTTCTCAGTTTAAAAAAATGAAAATGTCTCTCTCTTCTTCCCCACTTCTCCCTTCCCAAATTAGAATTTTTCTAAGTACCAGCACCCAAAGAACGTTCTGGAATTGGGTGAAATAAAGTTGACCAAAATGAATGTCTGCTTTATTCTGGAAATCATACCTGCCCGGTTACCTCTTTCAGCGGATTCTTCATTAAAAGAAAGTGAGGAGAGCGATGATGAGGATGATAGTAGTAGTCGCGTTCCTTACACCGCAACACTTCGGTTCCAGAGGGATGAAAACTGCTCAACCGTTGGCACCTTTCCAACATTTTACGGCTCTTCTTCTGGATCTCGGGATTCTCAGCAAAGTGGAGAAAATTGGCCAGCTGCAAAGATATCAGAGCCCCTTTTTACAGCCGAATGGATGACAACAGGCGCTTCTTCTGGACTCTTTGAGAAGACTTCCCTTTCTGAGGACTCCGTGATGGATGAATCGGTTAGCTTTGCAGATGACTTCTCATCTGCTCCTAGAGAAGGTCAAGAAATCCCAAACAGAGATCTCGACTTTCTGAACCAGTTAATGTTCTCAGGAAGTCACAACTTGCACTGTCCCAGAGGTTTGGAAATCAGAACTGCAGGAGTCCAATGCAGAAGCATTTGCGCAAGTCTACAAAACTCACAGGCATCCCTATGTAGTGAGCCTGAAGGGCAGGCTGTAGAAGAATGGAGATGTGAAAATGACTCTAGCAATGGTGAGGCTCTCCAGCTGGAAAGATCTATGCTTGGTGTGTCTTGTATAGACAGGGTTGAAAATGGAGAACAGGTTGAAAGCAATACTCGGAAATCTACAGGCCACAATTATCAACCCAGACAAGGACATTACATTTCAAGAACTTGATGCCTGCTACTGGTATGTATTCTAAGGGTAGAGAAGACCTTACCATGATTTTTCTAAAAGACCCTTTGGTGAGAGTTGCACTTTAAAAATCCCAGAAGAATTCTGTTGGGATTCGGATTCAACCAAAGAGGACAGGTATTATAGTTACATTCTACTTCTAGGTTGCCATCGTCTTCCATTACATCTTATCTTTAAAAACTGAAAAGCAAAACTGAACTTTCCTAAGTAAAATGCCATTGAGACTGAAAACTGGAACAGGGGTTTTCATTAGTGATTTATTCATGGAAATAAGAAGTTTCCTATGGAGAATTGGAATTATTGGAAAAGTAAGCGTTCTTTCCCAACTATTGAGATGTTCAGCTCAAAAATGACTATCATATTTTAGATATCCATATCCACTTCTCCATTTGTGGATATGTTTTCCCCATCTAAAATAGGTGAGGAAAGTGAACTTGTGAACCATAACGAGCCATTTGCAGGTCTCTTTAGTGACCACAAATTGGTTTAAGCTTGCTGACACCAATATTATTATTATTATTATTATTATTATTATTATTATTATTATTATTATTATTTATTGGATTTGTCTGCCGCCCCTCTCCGGAGACTCAGGGCGGCTAACAGCAATAATAAAACAGTGTACAGTAATAATCCAATACTAAAAACGATTAAAAACCCATTAATATAAAAAACCAAACATACATACAGACATACCATGCATAAAATTGTAAAGGCCTAGGGGGAAAGAGTATCTCAATTCCCCCATGCCTGGCAGCAGAGGTGGGTTTTAAGTAGCTTGCGAAAGGCAAGGAGGGTGGGGGCAATTCTAATCTCTGGGGGGAGTTGGTTCCAGAGGGCCAGGGCCGCCACAGAGAAGGCTCTTCCCCTGGGTCCCGCCAAGCGGCATTGTTTAGTTGACAGGACCCGGAGAAGACCCACTCTTTTGGACCTAACTGGTCGCTGGGATTTGTACAGCAGAAAGCGGTCCCTGAGATATGGGAATAAATATGGGAATAAATATGGGAATAAATAACAATTCAATCTGGGATCAAGAATTGAGAACAGGAAGATTCTTATGAAACTGTTAGGCATTGCATTATGTGAGCAAATCTAGACTGGTGCTGTTCTTTTAAGGTGAAAGGAATTTTCGGCTTTCTAGAATGAAGAAAGAGATAAGGATAATTATTATTATTATTATTATTATTATTATTATTATTAATTGGACTTGTATGCTGCCACTCTCCGTGGACTTGGGGCAGCTCACAACACATCAATAGAAACAATACACAATGACATATCTGATCCAATTAATATAAATAACTAATCTAAAAAAACAATTCTAAAAAAGGCTAAGACATCAAAATAATATCTCCCTCTTTGGAGAAAGTTCCTTTAACCTCACACTAATTTAAGGCCTAACTTTTTTTTTCATCAACTCATTGCAAAGACAAGAAAGAAATATCAGACAGGCTCTTTATTGTGCAATTGTCTGCAGACAAACCTGGATCTACTGTAGAAATCACTGACATAGAGACATAGATTTCTTGAAACAAAGCTTGTCCGGATCAGGAATCTTTCTGTGTGAGCAGTTTCTGATTGGAAGCTCTGACTTCCTTGGACTAGCGGTTTATTTTTTATAACAAAATTTTTGTGGATGCAATCCCAATGATTGACTTGGTTGAAAGATAGCTAACTAGTAACAAGCAGAGGTGGGCTGCTAAGGTGGAACGCTGACGTGACTCCAGTGCAATTCTGCTACTGCATTTCTGCTACTGCATCTGGGCAGGTAGCAGAATCGTGCATGGAGACGCATGTACGCCCGTGTTTCCGCGTGGCAAAACCGAAAGAAAAGTAAAAGGTAAAACCGAAACACAGGAGCACCTACGTCTCCGCACGTGATTCTGCTACCTGCTCAGGTGCAGTAGCAGAATTGCTCTGAACTCCACTAGCACTCAGAGCCACAAGGGTGAGCACATGTCACTGTTCCACCTTATCTCTGGTAACAATATACAGCATACAGAAAGTTCAGACTAAGCAAGTGAGCATAGTTTAACCTTTTGCTCTTAGCTAGAACAATAGAAGAGCTGAATAAGCAAGCAACCTTTATCCTAGAGACATATAAGGGTCTTCTAGAATTAAGGAAGAGATAAAGATTATTATTATTATTGATTGGACTTGTATGCTGCCCCTCTCCGTGGACTCGGGGCAGCTCACAACACATCAGTAAAAAGAATATACAATGACATGTCTGATCCAATTAATAAAAATAATCTTTTTAAAAAATTCTAAAAAGGCTAAAACATTAAAAAACCAATTCTAAAAAGAATTAGGTGAAAGGAAGCCTAAATGAATAATTATTTCCTTAAATTAAGAAAAGGAGTGGATTACCTTTGACCAGGCATGTAGCTTTTATTCTTATCACGTCTACAGAGGGCATTCCACATTCTTGCAGGCATGGAAGGTTAACCCACATCTACGTTTATATTGTAGGGAAGCACCAGTAAAGGAAAATATAAGGGGGTGCTTAGTGCTCCCTGAGCTTGCTTTTTTCCTTGCATCACCCATCTAGATAACATCATCAGTGCTGGTGATGATGGCACTGCTAGATGCTAGTGATGCTGTCTACTGATGATGATGCCTAGTTTGAGCAGTGAAATGCCTGCAGGAAATAAAAGCAAGCACACAGAGCACCGAGGACCCCCTAACTGTGAAGTAGTCTACGGAGAGGGCCGGCATACAAATCTTATTATTATTATTATTATTATTATTATTATTATTATTATTAATAATAATAATAATAATAATAATAATAATAATAATAATAATTCTTCAAACCAAGAGCCACTTTCAGATTCCAAATATTTTTATAGAATGTCTTTGCGGTTATATGCTTTCATTTATAACTCATATTGAGATTGGGATGTTATGTCTCTCATTGGTCGGGGCCACAAAATTCATGGACTGTTGTAGCTCCGAGTTGAACTGTAGCTCTTTGGTGCTAGTTTTCTGCAGACATTTCAATATCAAACTAGGTAACACCATCAGTACTAAGGCAAGCAGTGATGATGTTCCTCCTTCCTTCAGGGCTTTCAAGGCTTGTCAGAGGAAGTCGGGGTGTGATTTCACCCAATTGATGTTCATTCCTGTTGTCACATAGGAGGTAACTTTCATCAGTTTAGATTACACCAGGTGTCCTTTTGTCCATGTTCCAAGAGGAGACACCCTTTGCTTATCTAAAAATTGCTTTTCAGTTTATCTTCCTCACCAAGCTGAGAAGGCATGGGAAACCACCATCCACACCTGTCTTCCTCTGTTGAGGGTCTTCCAAAGTTTTGATCTCTCAAAGTTCCCCAGTTAGCCTGTCTAAAAGAATCAGGGGGTATACCAGGTTGGAGACATGGGCCCCATACACACTTACGGCATTTTAACAGAGTTTACCTAAGGGATTTTAGCGCAATAAAATTTTACGTGCAAATATGTACAATTTCGAAATCCCTCTTATTGACAGTATTGGCTTGCTTTGTTGGATCAACAGTTTCTTCCTACACAAATAAGGTGGCAACTTTTAGGTCTTAAATGAGACAGTATTATTAAGTTAACCAAACCTAAGTTCGTTGATAAATACAGCTGCAACTAGAACTCCCTATGGGCTTTCCAAATGTTGCTACTGAATAGAAAGATGGAGCGTTATTCTGTTAAGGCTTTGACTCCCACAGCAAGGCTGGCTGGGGAATTCTGGGAGTTGAAGTCCACATATCTTAGTGGCCGAGGTTGAGAAAACAGAGGCTAAAGGGAATTGTTGGTCGTGGGAGGCATTAGACTAGCTTTACCTATTGATTTTGAAGAATGTATTTAGAGGAAAGACTCCCGTTAGGGGGAAATGCAATGTAGGTATCCATAACTATAATCAAAGCCGTACACTTTTTACCTAGGTGCAATGTAGGTGATCTCATAAATTCCATAATTTCATATTTGGTGCTCATGAGTATAACTTGGGAAACTAACTGCCCAAATTAATTTTCTAAAATGCATTAAAAAGATTCGTGCAGACTAAAGGGAGTTCTTTGGTTGATAGGAAATTAAGTCCTCATATTTCAAATGATTTATTTTTGTACATCTTTCTTCTTGGTTATGTATACTGTACTGTTGATTAATTGTACTGTTTATAAATACAATTTTTTAAATGCATAGGTGTGTTTATATTTGTGTGTGTGGTTTTTTTTATTGTTGTCATTATCCCAAAGCAGATCAGAGCAGGATAAAGTCCTTTTCATTGAAGGCTATTGTTATGTCTGTCAATTGAACAAATAAAGCAATCTGATTGGTTCCCGCATGGCTGCCGGCAACAGCTGTTGATTGGCTGAGACAATGCTGCCCAAAATAAACGGCTGTCTCGGTCTCTTCCCACCAAGTTGAGAAGGTATAAATAGAGCAATGGTTTGCCGGCGTGGGTCATTGGTGTAGATAGTTGTTAGTTACTGGTTATCGTTACAGCTCTTGTAAAATAAATACAAATTTAGCTACAACAGATTCAGCATTGTTAATGACTTAACAGCTATGGTCCATAATCTACCATGCTGGTCCAAAACAGATTGCAGGTTGTCCTCAATTTATGATTATAAATCATGCCAGTCATTAAGCATGATTGTGCCTGATTTTATCTCCTTTTCTGCAGTGGTCTTTAAGTAGCTCTCTACATGGGGCTACCTTTGAAGAGTGTTCGGAAACTTCAGATCGTGCAGAATGCAGCTGCGAGAGCAATCATGGGCTTCCCTAAGTATGCCCATGTTATACCAACACTCCACAGTCTGCATTGGTTGCCGATCGGTTTCCGGTCACAATTCAAAGTGTTGGTTATGACCTATAAAGCCCTTCATGGCACCTTCTGCGAGACCGCCTTCTGCCGCACGAATCCCAGCGGCCGGTTAGGACCCACAGAGTTGGACTTCTCCGGGTCCCATTGACTAAACAATGTCAGTTGGCGTGACCCAGGGGAAGAGCCTTCTCTGTGGCGGCCCCAACCCTCTGAAATCAGCTCCCCCCCGGAGGTCAGGACTGCCCCCACCCTCCATGCCTTTCGTAAACTTCTTAAAACCCACCTCTGCCGTCAGGCATGGGGGAACTGAGACATCTCCCCTTGCCTATGTAGTTTTATGTATGGAATGTTTGTGTGTATGTTTTTATATAAGGGTGTTTTTAGGTTTTTAATGTAAAATTGTTATTTTAGACTTAATATTAGATTTGCCATTGTATACTGTTTTATCACTGCTGTGAGCCGCCCCGAGTCTGTGGAGAGGGGCGGCATACAAATCAAATCAAGAAAGAAAGAAAGAGGGAGGGAGGAAGGAAAGAAAGAAAGAAAGAAAGAAAGAAAGAAAGCTCACCTGTAGTCAGAGGTGGACTGCTAGGGTGGAACGGTGTCCCGTGGCTCTGAGTACTAGCGGAGTCCAGTGGAATTATGCTACTGTACCTGGGCCACGGGCGGCCCTGCGTGTCCACGCGCAATTTCGCTCCCTGCCCAGGTGCAATAGCAGAATTGCGCTGGAATCTGCTGGCACTGAGAGCCATGGAGGCAAGCACACCTCACCGTTCCACCGTAGCAGCCCACCTCTGCCTGTAGTAGATGTATAATTATTCCATTTCCCTACTTGGATTAGGAGAGAACAACTTTGCTTAAGGGAGGACTCGAACTCAGGTCTCTCTGTTCCTAGTCCAGCATCTTAACCAACATCCAGCGCAGGCTGTGGGCCAGGTTTCCCTCACCACCGCTGTCTGTCCCTGAGTGAGGACTCAAATCTAAGTCTCCCCTCCCTTGATTCCAACACCTTCATTGCTACACTTCTCCTGTCTGTGTAATAGTTTCAGATCGGGCAGGAAGCGGCAATGGTTATGCTGAGAACTAACTTGAAAGGAGACCATGAGTCACCAAGTGGGAAATTATTAGTTACCTCTCCAGAATTTGCTTCTGTGCTGCATTTGGGAGTCCTTCCTCCTTCCTTCTTTTCCCCAGGTCGGAGCCTCTCCTGCTAGCCTGCTGGGGGTCAGGAGGTTTTCTTTTGAATTTAGATACCGTATTTTTTTGGTCTATAAGACACACCGTATAACAGTGTTTCCCAACCTTGGCAACTTGAAGGTATTTGGACTTCAACTCCCAGAATTCCCCAGCCAGGGAATGCTGGCTGGGGAATTCTGGGAGTTGAAGTCCAAATATCTTCAAGTTGCCAGGGTTGGGAAACACTGCCGCATAAGACACACCTTAGTTTTGGGGAAGGAAAATGAGAAGAGAAAGGTTACAAGCGGTGTGCCACAAGGGTCTGTTCTGGGTCCTATTCTTTTTAATATGTTTGTGAGTGATGTAGGGGAAGTTTTGATAGGGAAGCTTTGCCTATTTGCCGATGACTCTAAAGTGTGCAATAGGGTTGATATTCCTGGAGGTGTCTGTAATATGGTAAATGATTTAGCTTTACTAGATAAATGGTCAAAGCAATGGAAACTGCAGTTTAATGTTTCCAAATGTAAAATAATGCACTTGGGGAAAAGGAATCTTCAATCTGAGTATTGTATTGGCAGTTCTGTGCTAGCAAAAACTTCAGAAGAGAAGGATTTAGGGGTAGTGATTTCTGACAGTCTCAAAATGGGTGAGCAGTGTGGTCGGGCAGTAGGAAAAGCAAGTAGGATCCTTGTGATCCTGCTATATAGAGCACTGGTGAGACCACATTTGAAATACTGTGTTCAGTTCTGGAGACCTCACCTACAAAAGGATATTGACAAAATTGAACGGGTCCAAAGACGGGCTACAAAAATGGTGGAAGGTCTTAAGCATAAAACTTATCAGGAAAGACTTCATGAACTCAATCTGTATAGTCTGGAAGACAGAAGGGAAAGGGGGGACAGGATCAAAACATTTAAATATGTTAAAGGGTTAAATAAGATTCAGGAGGTAAGTGGTTTTAATAGGAAAGTGAACACAAGTACAAGGAGGCACAATCTGAGGTTAGTTGGGGGAAAGATCAGAAACAACGTGAGAAAATATTATTTGACTGAAAGAGTAGTAGATGCTTGGAACAAACTTCCAGCAGATGTGGTTGGTAAATCCACAATAACTGAATTTAAACATGTGTGGGATAAACATAGATCCGTCCTAAGATAAAATACAGGAAATAGTATAAGGGAAGACTAGATGGACCATGAGGTCTTTTTCTGCCGTCAATCTTCTGTTTCTATATTTCCGTTTCCATACTTTACAGTGGTTTTATTTTATTTATTTAATTGTTCCAAGTGCTCTTACATATCCTTGACTTTGTTGAGTCTACGCAAAAGTTATCTCATTTCTGAGAACGATTGCAATAAGACCGAACAAGCAATACTGTACACTGGTTCCCAAGGGTTCAATGAGGTGAAGGTGATGATATATTTGGTGTGTTGCACTCGCAGGGCAGGCGGGCCGATGGGAGGCCTAGCTTGGTAAGGTGTGCCATTTACATACAAACAGTGCAGCCTGTGCAAATTACACCTCCGCAGAGGCACAAAACCATCTACCTCTCCATGATGTAACATCAACGTGGTAGGATCAGAGAAAGCATCGACATGGTGGAATCCGATTTGCATGTGATACAGTTTGTCTTTGACTTACAATGATACATTTAACAACTTTTCAAAGTCTTTCAAACAGAACTAGAAAAAGCGACTTACGACTGAGCGACTGACTGCCGATCAGTTTCCGGTCTCAATTCAAAGTGTTGGTAATTACCTTTAAAGCCCTACATGGCATCGGACCAGAATACCTCCAGAACCACCTTCTACCGCACGAATCCCAGCGGCCGATCAGGTCCCACAGAGTTGGCCTTCTCCGGGTCCTGTCGACTAAACAATGCCGTTTGGCAGGCCCCAGGGGAAGAGCCTTCAGAATGACAAAAGGGTGATGCAATTTTTCCTGGTTGGATTTTTTAAAGAGTTTCAGAACACGGAAATATTTTGTGGGCACCTGTCACTAATTTATGTGACAGCAGGAATATAACTAAAAAGCAAATACTACGGGCAAATTCCTCCATATCCTACACCTGTGGAGGTAGAAAAATTATGCACGGAGCCACAGGTATGCTCATGTTTCAGTGAAGGTTTTTTGCTTCTGCACATGCCAAAACACTGGCGCACCTGTGGCTCCATGCACGATTGTGCTACCTCCACAGGTGCAGCAGCAAAGTCGCTCTGGTCCTGCAAGAACTTACAAGCTGCGTTGATGAACGCAATTTAGCGTTCCGGCTCGTACCCCGCCGTTGACTTATCTCTATTTGGGCTGGGACTACATACATTTTGGAGTTGTAGAGCAAAACATGAGGTTGATAAGAGATGTTTTCTCTTTAAAATGTCAATGCTACTTTCAGTACAAAGCGCAAAAATAAAATGGAGTAAGTAACACAACAGAAACCAATAGATTACTTCATTCTACGATGTTTCACACGGGGTTAATATCCCAAGGATCATGTCCCTCAATTTTCTTCTCCAAAGCAAAATCTCTTTTTCTCAGCTGTAGGAACTACAATAGGCTAATAATTCAGATACTCTCTCTCTCTCACACACACACATACACACACACTCCCCAAATTCTAAGCCCAGCACCTTTCAAGACATGACATAAGGAGCCTAGAGGCACAATTAAAGCTAGGAATAAATGCTTTCTTGAAATTTCCCATTGAACTTGAAGATAAGGAAATCGGCTGGATGATTTCACTGAAATTCTCCAGGGGTGGGTACAAGATGCAAACAATAGGTAAGAAATAAAAAGGTTTGGCTATAACAATATACACTTGTAATATCTCTGTATCCAAAAAGATTCTGGGAGATTTCCAGAGCTGAAACTATCCAGTGAACAATTGAGAAATCTCGGTGGGTGATCCTTGGTTATTGCAGCCTTAAACTTTTTAAGTGCAGGAAAAAACATCAGAATAGATTTTTATTTTTTTTGCACTTGTGTCAGAAGCCACCACGGCACTTCAGGGTTGAAACGATTGCCCTGTGACATCACTGTTGCCTGGGGGGGCGGACACCCAGTTCGATGTCCATCAAGGAGCTGGAACGAAGGACGGGAGTTCAACCCCACCCTTCAGCAACAGTCGGGTCTTGGACACGGGCTTGCCAACCTCCAACCCAGTGTCCTAACCATGCAAGCCATTGAGTTCCCGGAGAAGAGTTGAAAAGTAGGACACCAGGTGATCCTTCCTCTGTTCTACCCCATGCATTTAGTGACAGAGTCCAACATATTGCACAGAACGACCCTTTATAAGTTATAAGTCCTTCATTGCCCAGGTTCGCCTGGTGCACCAGTTGCGGCCCTATCTGGACCGGGACACACTGCTCACAGTCACTCACGCCCTCATCACCTCGAGATTCGACTACTGTAATGCTCTCTACATGGGGCTACCTTTGAAGAGTGTTCGGAAACTCCAGATCGTGCAGAATGCAGCTGCGAGAGCAATCATGGGCTTCCCTGGGTATGCCCATGTCACTCCAACACTCTACAGTCTGCATTGGTTGCCGATCAATTTCTGGTCACAATTCAAAGTGTTGGTTATGACCTATAAATCCTAGCGACTGATTAGGTCCCACAGAGTTGGCCTTCTCCGGGTCCCGTCGACTAAACAATGTCGTCTGGCGGGTCCCAGGGGAAGAGCCTTCTCTGTAGCGGCCCCGACTCTCTGGAACCAGCTCCCCTCGGATATTAGAGCTGCCCCCACCCTCCTTGCCTTTCGTAAACTTCTTAAAACCCATCTCTGCCATCAGGCATGGGGGAATTGAGACACCTCCCCGGGCCTATACAATTCATGTATGATATGTTTGTGTGTATGTCTGCTTTAATAATGGGTTTTTTTTAATATTTTTAAAATTTATTAGATTTGTTATGAATTGTCTTATTGTATGCTGTGAGCCGCCCCGAGTCTACGGAGAGGGGTGGCATACAAATCAAATCAAATCAAATCAAATTAAAAAATAAATAAATATAAAGATCTTTTGGAGCAGTCCTTTAGACATTTCCACCCTTTATGCTTTCAGCTTTCCTGGAATTAGAAACCTATAAAGACTTTTTTTTTTCAATTGTCATCAATTTGTTTTCTTTTAAATATTTTTCCCGCCTTGGGCCTGAGAATGCCGGTGCTCCAAAATAAAACAAATGCAAAATTTAAAAAATCCGGCTTTAGAATAATAGTTCTTTAAGACTATTTTTAACTTTTGATTTCTTACATGCTCCAATTCTGCATCTTGTATTTATTTCTATTGTGAGTCTGTGGCGAAGGGCGGCATAGAAATCTAATTAATTAGTTAACTAACTAACTAACTAGCAAATAAGGAAGTAAGCAAGTAAGTAAGTAAGTAAATAAAGTAAGTAGGTAAGGTAGTAAATAAATTTAAAGATAAATAAATAAATAAATTTTATTGATTGATTGATTTTGTCCAATACACAATGAGGGTTTTAGTGGGTATACATACACATAGTTAAATACATAATGGAGGTTATAGAGGAGATACTCATAGTAAAATATATCTAAGAAAGAATAGAAGAGAAGATATAGGGAAAAAACATATCAATGAAAGAATAGAAGAAGAGATATAGGAATAGAAGAAAGGTATAGGAGATATAGGAGAGCAATAGGACAGGGGACGGAAGGCACTCTAGTGCACTTGTATAAATATAAATAAAATGAAATAAAATGAAATAAAAATGAAATGATATTTATTTATTTATTATTATTTATTTATTGTTTATTTATTTATTTATGTTTATTAGTATGCCTCCCCTCTCCGGGGATCAGCTTAATAATCAAGTCTCTTAGTTACATAGAAACATAGAAATCTGACAGCAGAAAAAGACCTCATGGTCCATCTAGTCTGCCCTTATACTATTTTCTGTATTTTATCTTTTAAGGTAGATATATGCTTATCCCAGGCATGTTTAAATTCAGTTACTGTGGATTTATCTACCACGTCTACTGGAAGTTTGTTCCAAGGATCTATTATTCCTTCAGTAAAATAATATTTTCTCATGTTGCTTTTGATCTTTCCCCCAACTAACGTCAGATTGTGTCCCCTTGTTCTTGTGTTCACTTTCCTATTAAAAACACTTCCCTCCTGGACCTTATTTAACCCTTTGACATATTTAAATGTTTTGATCATGTCCCCCCTTTTCCTTCTGTCCTCCAGACTATACAGATGGAGTTCATGAAGTCTTTCCTGATACGTTTTATGCTTAAGACCTTCCACCATTCTTGTAGCCCGTCTTTGGACCCGTTCAATTTTGTCAATATCTTTTTGTAGGTGAGCTCTCCAGAACTGAACACAGTATTCCAAATGTGGTTTAGTTTTTGAGGAACAGCAGAGCAGAGCAGAACAACCTCCTGGAAATAAAGTAGGTTCAAGCAGGAAAGCAGAATGTCTTTCAATAATAATAATGAAATGAGATGAGATGAGATGAGATGAAATGTAAAGTAAAGTAAAGTAAAGTAAAGTAAAGTAAAGTAAAGTAAAGTAAAGTAAAGTAAAATAAAATAAAATAAAATAAAATAAAATAAAATAATAAAATAAAATAAATTCCAGATGTTCTTCCACTGGCCCGAGATCACTGTAAGTTTTCTTGACTTCAGCAGCCGCATAAGCTGCAGAAGTCGCGGAGTGTGGGGTGTGGTGAGCGTCTTGCTTCAGCCTGTTGAGATGCGACTGAAAATAATATATAAATAAGCAAGCTGCCAGACCAGTAAAACTCCTCTGACGCCAAGGAATGATTGTAGGAAGCAGCTTATCAGAAGGGAGGCTTGCTTCAGAAGGATGGAGGGCTTCCAGGTGAGTGGCTGGTTGATCTGGCAACAGACGCTCCTCTGGGGGAGAGATTGAGGATTAATCACATCCCAAGGTGTTCATTCTCCCGTGGGCTACATGAGAACGAAGATGCCAGGTTAATTTCGCTATCTGGTGGAAAGGAATTGCTCAGCGTTGCCGGCAAAGGAAATTTGAAGACCTTCTGGAGAGCAAAGTAGTCCGTCTATGGGAAATTGTTTCTGTCTGGCTTGTCTTGTTACGCTATTAATGAAGAAGATTTTTCTTTACTGGGCCCTGTGCTCTCTAGCAGGTAAGCAGCCCTTTTGAGGGTTTTTTTTCTTTCATAAATGTCTTTTAAAAAAAAATCAAGTCTCTGAGTTTTTGAGGAACAGCAGAGCAGAACACAGCAACCTCCTGGAAATAGGTCCAAGCAGGAAAGCAGAATGTCTTTCAATAATAATAATATTGCATTGGCGTCTTTCAGTCTCGAAAGACCATGATATCATGCTCTGGATTCCCCAGAGCATGAAGCCTGGGTAGATTAGAATGGATATAATAATACTAATAATACTAATACTAATAATACTAATACTAATAATACTAATACTAATAATACTAATACTACTACTACTACTACTACTAATAATAATAATAATAATAATAGAAACACAGAAGATTGACGGCAGAAAAAGACCGCATGGTCCATCTAGTCTGCGCTTATACTATTTCCTGTATCTTATCTTAGGATGGATATATGTTAATCCCAGGCATGTTTAAATTCAGTTACTGTGGATTTACCAACCACGTCTGCTGGAAGTTTGTTCCAAGCATCTACTACTCTTTCAGCAAAATAATATTTTCTCACGTTGCATTTGATCTTTCCCCCAACTAACTTCAGATTGTGTCCCCTTGTTCTTGTGTTCACTTTCCTATTAAAAACACTTCCCTCCTGAATCTTATTTAACCCTTTCACATATTTAAATGTTTCGATCATGTCCCCCCTTTTTCCTTCTGTCCTCCAGACTATACAGATTGAGTTCATTAAGTCTTTCCTGATATGTTTGATGCTTAAGATCTTCCATTTTTGTAGCCCGTCTTTGGACCCGTTCAATTTTGTCAATATCTTTTTGTAGGCGAGGTCTCCAGAACTGAACACAGTATTCCAAATGTGGTCTCACCAGCGCTCTATACAGTGGGATCACAATCTCCCTCTTCCTGCTTGTTATATCTCTAGCTATGCAGCCAAGCATTCTACTTGCTTTCCCTACCGCCTGACTGCACATTTTGAGACTTGTCAGAAATCAGTACCCCTAATAATAACAACAACAACCATAGAGTTGGAAGGGACCTTGGAGGTCTTCTAGCTTTGCTTGAGCAGGGTGTTGAAGACCTCCAAGGTCCTTTCCAATTCTGTTATTCTGTTAAGAACTCCTGTATGGGAAAATAAAAGGAAGGATGGGAAATTAAATGCTTTCCCATGTGCAGCTGATAAAGAGATGGAATATGAGTACAATAAGTCTATTGCTTTGTAATCTGCTGTATCTTACTATTTGCACTCTACTGTACTGGTTAGCCTGCCACCCGGAGATGTTTTATATGCTCTGGGTGACAGTATAAATATTTTGGACAGGTAAAATCAAGAGTCTCTTGAAGCCTATTGTGTTTGTTTTGACGGTGGATGTAATTGGGTTTATCTCCAGCCCTTGTAAAGTAGACAGTGGCTATGTTCCGTGAAGTACCAAAACATCACCGTCTTAAGGAGGAATTGTCCTTGGCTTGAACTTCATAGGCATGATGCCCAATTAGGTTGAAAATAATGCAATGGAAATAAAGAATAGACTAAACAATGTCACTTGGCGGGACCCAGGGGAAGAGCCTTCTCTGTGGCGGCTCCGACCCTCTGGAATCAGCTCCCTCCAGAGATCAGAACTGCCCCCACCCTCCTTGCCTTTCGTAAACTCCTTAAAACCCACCTCTGCCGTCAAGCGTGGTGGAACTGAAACATCTCCCCCTGCCTATGTAATTATTTGGGTATGATATGACTGTATGTATGTTTTTATATATTGGGGTTTCTTGTGTTTTAGACTTTTTAAATGTATTATTGTTATTTTAGATCCTAATTATTAGATTTGTTATTATATATTGTTTTTATCATTGCTGTAAGCCGCCCCGAGTCTACGGAGAGGGGCGGCATACAAATATAATAAAGAATAATAAGAATAATAAGAATAAGAATAATAGAATAGAATAGAATAGAATAGAATTCTTTAATGGCACAAGTGTGATTCAGCACATTTCTTGGCATAAATATTTCTTGGCAGACCACATAATAAAGTTAATATAGCAGATGTAGAAACATAGAAACATAGAAGACTGACGGCAGAAAAAGACCTCCTGGTCCATCTAGTCTGCCCTTATACTATTTCCTGTATTTTATCTCAGAATGGATATATGTTTATCCCAGGCATGTTTAAATTCAGTTACTGTGGATTTACCAACCACGTCTGCTGGAAGTTTGTTCCAAGCATCTACTACTCTTTCAGTGAAATAATATTTCCTCACGTTGCTTTTGATCTTTCCCCCAACTAACTTCAGATTGTGTCCCCTTGTTCTTGTGTTCACTATCCTATTATAGAAAGTTCTGAAGTCTACAATTTTATTTTGGAAGCTTGTGATTTGAATCTCAGTGTCTTTGGCAAATCCTTCACCCTTGGTTTTAGTTATACGGGTACATATATATATAGGCTCCGTGGCTTGTAAAGGTTACTAAAAGTTGTATATGGAAAGACAAAACAAGTCCCCACCCTTTGGTGTCCTCATACTAGCTGGTGTATTGACTACACTAGCTCAGAAGTGTGATGCTAAAATCTACCTGAAGGATAGAAAGCTGAGCTGGGTTTCATTTACATAGAGAGCAAGCACGAGATTGCAGGAAAGAAAATCAAATCAGGAATGGATTCATTCCAGAGATAAATATTAATGTCTAGAATCACAGAGTAAATTGCTAAGCATTGTATACTGCTGTATACTGCTTGGGAATTTCCCTCTTGTTTAGCTCTTTTCATTATCTTGGAAAGCAAATAAAGGATAATTACACTGAAAGGTCATATTTTGACTCAGTTTTGAAACTCTCCAGGTGACCTTCACTCAGGGAATAATTTATTGGGAGTTAATAATTTCCCCAGTGACTGAGATACATGGTGCTTTTGTTTTGTCCCAGTGATGAGCCCCCCCCCAAAGAAATAGCCCCCCACACATTGATTTTATAAGATTTAAGCATGCCGTTCTAATATTTTAGGAGCAGGGAGATTTGGATTTATTGATTTGATTTTTATTTATTTATTTATTTATTATTTAGATTTGTATGCCGCCCCTCTCCGCAGACTTGGGGCGGCTCACAACAAAGTGAAAACGATTTACAACAAATCTAAATTACTGTTTAAAAATATTTAAAAGACCCCATTTTCTAAACAAACATACATACAGACATACCATTCATAAATTGTATATGCCCGGGGGAGATGTCTCAGTTTTGATTTGATTTGACTTGACTTGACTTGACTTGATTTGATTTGATTTGTATGCCGCCCCTCTCCGAAGACTCGGGGCGGCTAACAACAGTAAGAAAGACAATGTAAACAAATGTAATATTAAAATAATGTAAAAAACCCCAATTTAAAGAACCACTCATACATACAAGCATACCATGTATAAATTCTATAAGCCTAGGGGAAGGGAAAATTTCAATTCCCCCATGCCTGACGACAGAGGTGGGTTTTAAGGAGCTTGCAAGAGGCAAGGAGGGTGGGGGCAACTCTGATATCTGGGGGGAGCTGCTTCCAGAGGTTCGGGGCCGCCACAGAGAAGGCTCTTCTCCTGGGTCCCGCCAAACGACATTGTTTAGTTGACGGGACCCAGAGAGGGCCAACTCTGTGGGACCTAACCGGTCGCTGGGATTCGTGCGGCAGAAGGCGGTCCCGGAGATATTCTGGTCCGATGCCATGAAGGGCATCGGCAAGAAATCCAGCAAGAAATCCAGCAATAAAACAAGAAATAAGTCTGTTTGGTGCCAACTGCTAATTAGAGCCCAACACAGAAATCCAACTCACAGATATTGCTGATATTGCCACTGATACTGCATGAGTATTGTACCATACTTTATACAGTGATGGGCTCCTATGGGTATGGTCAGGTACGCAGAACCGGTAGAAAAAGTTTGAATTTTTTTCTTTTTTTCCCTTTTGGGCTCTGGGTATGTTTTTCCTATCTTGAATCCCCACGTGCGCAGGATCTTGAGAAGGCAGGAACAGCTGCGCAGGCGTAAAAGCAGATAATGGAGTGCAGCTGTTCAGAGTTTAATTACGCTGCTGAGACCCTGATGAATAAGGGAGGGTTGGAGTGCTGGGCGTGGGCGTTTATCGTTAGCAGTTTGGAAGAAGAAAGAAAATTGAGCAACGTGGTTTGCTTTCTGTTTCGGGATTTCTGTGAACTCTGTGACATTCAAGCCAGATAAGGCTGTGCGGAGTGTGAAACTCTGGCTTTATTGATTCATAAATCACTCCTCTGCGTGTCAAGTGAACTTTTGGTGAGAGTAACTGTAAGCTTTTGGGACTCGTAAAACAGTTATTGGTTTTGCATTTCAAGCAGGTGTTTTAGCCTCTGTACATAAAAGAGACTTTCTTGATTCAATTGCCATGTGTTTGACTTAATTCTGGACTCGTGGGTGGCTAATTGCCATTAGCCAGGCAGAACACCAAAAAACCCTAAAACAAGATGGCAATGCATGTGCAGCGCTGGAAACTTAGCTTCTGTGCATGCTTAGAAGAAAAAAAAAATTAAAATTCCAAAAAAAGATGGCAGTGCCCATGGACCGGCACTGACCGAACCAGTTCTATGACATCATTGTGATGTCACCAGCAGGTGACTACCGGTTCATGCAAACCGGTCTGAACTGACCTCTGCTTTAATGGCAGCAAAGAATCCTAAGCATAAAACGTATCAGGAAAGACTTAATGAACTCAATCTGTATAGTCTGGAGGACAGAAGGAAAAGGGGGACATGATTGAAACATTTAAATATGTTAAATATGTTAAAGGTCCAGGAGGGAAGTGTTTTTAATAGGAAAGTGAACACAAGAACAAGGGGACACAATCTGAAGTTAGTTGGGGGAAAGATCAAAAGCAACATGAGAAAATATTATTTTACTGAAAGAGTAGTAGATCCTTGGAACAAACTTCCAGCAGACGTGGTAGATAAATCCACAGTAACTGAATTTAAACATGCCTGGGATAAACATAGATCCATCCTAAGATAAAATACAGAAAATAGTAAAAGGGCAGACTAGATGGACCATGAGGTCTTTTTCTGCCGTTTCTATGAATTATAACATAATTATAACATAATTTTCTACCAAAGCTGATCCTGAATCCTCATTCATGCTTCCTTGCAGGAAATTCACTGGGAGAAAGATCACCAATCATTCAAGAAGCAACTTTTCGGTCTATAAACTTTGAAAGTATCCTCACGTGGAAGATTAATGGGGAGACGCCCCCAGGCACGCTCTACGATGTTCGGTATAAGATGTAAGGATGCTTTGCTTTTTTTCATAAAACTCTGTGGGATGCATTGTAGGAACTGGATACGTGGATATTTCAAATAGGGTAGAGGCAGAGGAGGGCTGCTAAGGTGGAACTGTGACATGTGCTCGCCCCTGTGGCTCTGAGTGCTAGCAGAGTCCAGCGCAATTCTACTGCACCTGGGCAGGGAGCGAAATTGCGCATAGATGCGCATGGGCACCAATGTGCATGGGCACCAATAGCAGAATTGGCCTGGACTCCGCTAGCACTCAGAGCCATGGGGCAAGCACCTTAGCAGCCCACCTCTGGGTACAGGTAGCCCCCAACGGACAACCACAATTGAATGCAAATTTTGTGAGACATTTGTGAAATGAATTTTGCTCCATCTTATTATATTATATTATATTATACTGTATTATATTATATTATATTATATTATATTATATTATATTATATTATATTATATTATATTATATTATATTATATTATATTATATTATATTATATTATATTATATTATATTATATTATATTATATTATATTATATTATATTATATTATATTATATTATATTATATTATATTATATTATATTATATTATATTATATTATATTATATTATATTATATTATTTTATTTTATTAAATTTGTATGCCGCCCCTCTCCGCAGACTCGGGGCAGCTCACAACAGTAACAGAAAACAATATATAATACAAATTCAATAATTAGAAAGCTAAAAACCCATAATTTTTAAAAAAACATGCACACAACATACCATACATAAACAATATAGGCCCGGGGAAGATATTTCAGTTCCCCCATGCCTGACGGCAGAGGTGGGTTTTAAGGAGTTTGCGGAAGGCAAGGAGGGTGGGGGCAATTCTAATCTCAGGGGGGAGCTGGTTCCAGAGGGTCGGGGCCGCCACAGAGAAGGCTCTTCCCCTGGGACCCGCCAAACGACATTGTTTAGTCGATGGGACCCAGAGAAGGCCAACTCTGTGGGACCTAATCTTGCCACCATTGTTAAGTGAATCACCCCCATTGTTAAATTAATAACACGCTTATTGCGTGAACCCTGTTTTTTCCTGTTTTTTCAATGCAATTTGTAACTTTGAATGGTTATTAAACCAACTTTGTAACTTGAGGACTGGTGATAAACAGAGGTAATTGTTGTGCAAACAGGAAGAATTGTACAAATTCAAGAGGAAATTTTTAAAATGAAACTCAATCCCTGACGTTCAGTATCAACTTTACTGCATCATACAGGATTATGAAATGTAAAGTCTATATTAATAGCTACTAATGAACATACAATATGTCATAAGTGGATTTTTTTTAAAGAGAAGAAGAATGCATTCATGTAAATAATGAGCTAGGAAATTTAGGAAATTTGAACAACATATTAAAAACCCACTTTCTTATCTTTTTTTATCTTCGTGTTCAAAAAGAAATGTAAAAATTTCCCCAAACACATATCAACAATCCACTGCTAAAAATCAGTAGACAATGACCTTAAATTATTTTTAATGATTACCGGTAACTTTACTCTTTTCTCAGACACTCTGACTTGCAACACATTCAGTTATTTAATTATGCCAATTATCCCTATGGAATCCTGCTCTGACCTACAATTTACTAAATTATAAATTAAACTATGTGGAATTCACACAACACACTAAAACAGTGGTTCCCAAACTTTTCTTGGCCATGCCCCACCTAAGCATCTCTAAAATCCTGTCCCTCCCCATGACATATAATACTTATTATTCAAAAAGTAAACTACTCAAATGGAGGAAACCTAAAAGGCCATTAACTAGGTTTAAACAAGGTTCAACATCTGGAACCGCCTTCTACCGCACGAATCCCAGCGGCCGATAAGGTCCCACAGAGTTGGCCTTCTCCGGGTCCTGTCGACCAAACAATGTCGTTTGGCGGGCCCCAGGGGAAGAGCCTTCTCTGTGGCGGCCCCGGCCCTCTGGAATCAACTCCCCCCAGAGATTAGAACGGCCCCCACCCTCCTTGTCTTTCGCAAATTACTCAAGACCCACCTTTGTCGCCAGGCATGGGGGAGTTAGGATATTCCTTCCCCTAGGCCATTACAAGTTATGCATGGTATGTTTGTGTGTATGTTTGATTTTTATAATAAGGGTTTTTAGTTGTCTTATTAAATTGGATTGTTACATGTTGTTTTTTATCATTGTTGTTAGCCGCCCCGAGTCTGCGGAGAGGGGCGGCATACAAATCCAATAAATAATAATAATAAATTGCCCCCATTAAAAATGAAACTGCTCCACATTTGGAACCAGGGCACTAAAACCAACATAGAGAATTAAAACTAACCCAGTTTTGGACACTGTGCAAATACAATGCTAAATGTTGTAGTTGCCTTGGCTGAGCCCGTTATCTGTTCCTGGTCAGAGTCTTCACCAGCATGATGAAGAAACCCCTAAGGCAGTGATTTTCAACCTTTTTTGAGTTGCGGCACATTTTTTACATATACAGTACAAAATCATGGGGCACATTGAACGGGGTGGAGTGGGAGGGCTAAAAAAGTTTGGACAAAAAAATTCTCTCTCTCTCTCTCTCCCTCCCTTTCGCTCTATTTCTCTCTCTTCCTTCCTTCCTCTCTCTCTCCATCCCTCTTTCTTTCTCTCTTCCTTCATTCCTCTCTTTTTTGCTCTTTCTATCTCTCCCTCCTTCCTTGCCTATCTTTCTCTCTCTCTCTTTCTTTCTCTCTCTTTCTCTTTCTCTTTCTTTCTTTCTTTCTCTCTCTCTCTTTCTCTCTCTTGCTGAGCTTCGCGGCACACCTGACCATGTCTCGCGGCACACTAGTGTGCCGCGGCACACTGGTTGAAAAACACTGCCCTAAGGAACCCATGCACCCAATTTGACCTTGGTTCTGAATTCAGATCCAAACTTACGAAGGGTATCAAAAGATATCGATTATTCATCTCTAAAAATGAAGATATTATAGTGAACCCAGACATTTTCCAGCAAGAGTCGCTAAATCCGAGATGGCGAGTCTATGGCACCCATCACCCAACCCTTTAGAAACACAAAGCCCATCTTGCACAAACCCCAAAACTTCAACAACACAGAACTATATAAGCATCCTTCCTTTTACCCACTGCTGAATGCCACTTGGCTTCTGCAATTTAAAAATCTCCTTCTGAGGGCTTCTCAATTTAAAGCAGGAGTCTCCAAAGTTTGCAATATTAAGACTTTTGGACTTCAACTCCCAGAATTCCTCAGCCAGCCATGTGGCTAAGTTTGGAGAGTCCTGATTTAAAGCAACAGCATTTGTTTTTCTTCGTTGCCAAGTGATCTCCTGGCTGGAAAGTGTCTCCTGATTTTTCCATTCTAACATCTCTCTCTCTCTCTCTCTCTCTCTCTCTCTCCCTCGCTCTTTCTCTCTCTCTCTTGCTCTTGCTCTCGCTCTCTTTCTTTCTCCCTTCCCCTCTTCCCCCCCTCCCTCCCCCCCTCCCTCTTTCTTTCTTTCTTTCTTTCTTTCTTTCTTTCTTTCTTTCTTTCTTTCTTTCTTTCTTTCTTTCTTTCTTTCTTTCTTTCTTTCTTTCTAGGGAACTGGCAGGGAAAAAATGCTTTTAAAAGTTTTGTAAAAACCCAGGAAGTGATTATGTCAGGGTGGGTTGGCGGAGCCTCATGCTGCCATCCCGGTTCTCTGAACCAGCCACCTCAACCGCTACCTATTCGTCCAAACCAGGTTGAACCAGGAGTATTTCACCCCTTGATGTGGAGCCCTTGATGATGTTTGAGCCTGTTTGTTTATTTGCAGCTGTTTCAATACCCAATTAGATAACATCACCAGTGGGAGCGAGTGTGAGTTTACGCCCTATTTATATAGAGTAGCTTGCCCTCCTTGTTGATCGGAGTGTGATATTGTCCTTGGCAGTTCCTTGACTAGGGAACTAGTTTCTGTTTGTTTGTCTGGTGTCACTCCCTGCTTATCTGTTGTTGGAGAGGTTTGATGTCATCAATATTACTGTAACATTTACACTTTTGAAATTTTGAACCCGATCACATGATAGTATTGGAAGATTCCTAGCATGCCTTTTTAGGAAAAACCACAACTTGTCTAGCACAAGGAAATAATGTAGGCCAGAATTCTATGACTGAGATATTTCCAGACCATAAGGCTGCCTCAGTCATTCCACAATGAAACTATAATCTAGTGTTGTCCAACCTTAGCAACGTTAAAGATATGTGGACTTCAACTGCCAGAAAGCTGGCTATCTTAAAGTTGCTAACCCTGGAAAATACTTGCCATAATCAGAATTACAGTAACTAAACTATTATTTCAGAAGCAGACGGGCTACAAGAATGGTGGAAGGTCTTAAGCATAAAACTTATCAGGAAAGACTTAATGAACTCAATCTGCATGGGGTGCAAACTTAGAAATAGTTATGGTTTCTACAAGATGTGGTGGGGTGATGGGGACATTCCTTGTGCCATGGGTCACACCACCAGAAGGCTGCACCTTCTGTTCCCTGATTCAGTGTTGGTAAATTCAGGATTGGGCGTCACCTACCTTGGCCCATATCTACTTTGTCTTTTAATCAACTTGGATGCCGTCCACCAGTTCCTGGTCTACCCATGGGTATCATGTGCAACGCCTGCTGTGAGTAATTGTCTGGTCTGCCCACAGGTACGGCCGCCAGATCTGGAAGAGTAAACCTGAGTGCCAAAACACCACCCAGAACGTCTGCAATCTCACTCACGAGACTGAAAATATAACTGAACGCTACATTGCCCAAGTGAGAGTTCGGGTCCACAACTGTTGCATCTCCGACTGGTCCAGGAACTTCATATTGTATCCTCGTGAAGACAGTAAGCACTTCTCATGAATTTATTTATTTATTAAATTTGTATGCCGCCCCTCTCCGTAGACTCGGGGCGGCTCACAACAGTAATAAAAAACAATATATAATACAAATCTAATAATTAAAACTAAAAACCCATAATTAAAAAAAACATGCACACAACATACCATACATAAACAGTATAGGACTGGGGAAGTTATCTCAGTTCCCCCATGCCTGATGGCAGAGGTGGGTTTAAGGAGTTTACGAAAGGCAAGGAGGGTGGGGGCAGTTCTAATCTCAGGGGGGAGTTGGTTCCAGAGGGTCGGGGCCGCCACAGAGAAGGCTCTTCCCCTGGGACCCGCCAAACGACATTGTTTAGCCGACGGGACCCGGAGAAGACCAACTCTGTGGGACCTAATCGGTCGCTGGGATTTGTGCGGCAGAAGGCAGTCCTGGAAATATTCTGGTCCGATGCCATGAAGGGCTTTATAGGTCAAAACCAACACTTTGAATTGTGACCGGAAATTGATCGGCAACCAATGCAGACTGCGGAGTGTTGGTGTAACATGGGCATATTTAGAGAATCCCATGATTGCTCTCGCAGCTGCATTCTGCACAATCTGAAGTTTCCGAACACTTTTCAAAGGTAGCCACATGTAGAGAGCGTTACAGTAGTTGGACCTCAAGGTGATGAGGGCATGAGTGACTGTGAACAGTGAGTCCCGGTCCAGATAGGGCCGCTACTGGTGCACCAGGCGAACCTGGGCAAACATCCCCCTCGCCACAGCTGAAAGATGGTTCTCTAATTTGAGCTGTGGATCGAGGAGGATGCCCAAGTTGCACACCCTCTCTGAGGGGGTCAATAATTCCCCTCCCCCCAGGGTTATGGACGAACAGATGGAATTGTCCTTGGGAGGCAAAACCCACAGCCAATCCTTCTTATCCGGGTTGACTTTGAGTCTGTTGACACCCATCCAGGCCCCAACAGCCTCCAGACACCGGCACATCACTTCCACTGCTTCGTTGACTGGCATTGTGTTGGAAACTGGGAGAATTCTGGATGTAGCATGCTAAGAGTGCCCTCCACATCATCTTGACTTTTTTTTAATCCGTCCCTGTAGATCAGTGGTTCTCAACCTTTCTAATGCTGCAACTCCTTGATACAGTTCCTCATGTTATAGTGACCCCCAACCATAAGTCTAGCACCAATTCTCCCAAAAGAGCTTTAAGCTGATTGGCAGGAAGGTCAGAGGGACCCTCCCACTGTAAACACCTGATTGGTCGGATTGTAAAAATAGGTTCCAAGGTGCCAGAATAGAACCTTTGGTTCCTAACACAGTGGGAAATTTGTGTTTTCCCACGGTCTTAGGCAACCCCTGTGAAACGGTCGTATGACCCCCAAAGGGAGTCCCAACCCCCAGGTTGAGAACCACTGCAGTAGATGTTGTTGATTGGAATGAGACGAACCTGGTTAACAGTGCCTCTCATTTCCCACATCTCAAAGTAGAGTTTATGAGTAGAAGAGAATATAGCTCAGGGTATTTTTTTTTAAATTTGCCCAATATACAAAACACATCGAGGGGAATGGGCATGAAGTATTACATACAAGGCAAAGATATGAAAATGGGGGAGAATATATATGAAAGGAAGGAAAGATATATGACATATGCGATAAGGGGAGACAAATTGGACAGGGGACGAAAGGCACACTGGTGCACTTATGCACGCCCCTTACTGACCTCTTAGGAACCTGGCGAGGACAATCGTGGATAGACTAAGGGAGAAATGTTGGGGTTTGGGGGTGGACACTACTGAGTCAGGTAATGAGTTCCACGCTTCGACAACTCGATTGCTAAAGTCATATTTTTTACAGTCGAGCTTGGAGCGATTAATATTGAGTTTGAATTTGTTGTGTGCTCTTGTGTTGTTGCGGTTGAAGCTGAAGTAGTCATTGACAGGCAGGACGTTGCAGCATATGATTTTGTGGGCAATACTTAGATCATGTTTTAGGCGTCGTAGTTCTAAGCTTGATAATGATTCTTTTGTTCTCTCAGAGCTTGATTGTTTTCTTGTAGACATTTGATGACCCAACTAGGTAACATCATCAATGCTAGAAGGGAGCAGGGTTTACTCTCTGTTAACCCTACTCCCTTTTAGCATGAAGACATTACCTAGTTGGGTCATTAAATGTCTGCTAGAAAACAATTAAACTCAGATGGTACACTACAATTTATCATCAGTCTGAAATAATTTTTTTCTTTTTTTTCTTTCTTCCCTTCCCTTCCTTCCTAACTTTAGTTCATATTGAGAATATTGGTGTAAAATATACACCCAGCATTCGGTCCATCAAGTTTCTTATTCAGCCTCCTTACACCCATTTGAAGGATGAAAATAACTCCCCTCTGACCGTAGTGGACATTTTCAAACAACTTGGCATTAAGTTCGAGTATGAAATGATAATATGCTGCACAAAGACCCAGAAGGAGGTAAGAAAGGGTTGTAACAAATGATTTACTGACTTACCTTTGAGACACATGATACAATAAGTGTAAATCAAATCCAACTTTTATTACAGTAAAAAACTAGCATGTACAATGTTTTAAAAGGAATTGGATCATGCAGGGTGGTTCTCAAAGGAGAAGCAAAAAAACCCCCAAAATCACTCAAATCTCACATGCACGAATGCGCTCGTGGGAGATTTCAGTTGCTGCACATGCGCAGCAGCCGAATCTCATGCGGGCATGTTTATTTTTGCATGGAAGGACAGCCCTTTGCATGCAGCACCGCTGTGGCGTCCTTTTTCATAAAAATAACAATGTGAAGACCTCCCTTTGAAGGAGCTGGGGAATCCCTCCCACGAAGAGATTCCGGGGGCGGAGCCTTGATGTCACTGGCAGGTTGCTAAGGACGCCAAGGTGATCACTTCCTGAATTCCATGAATGCTGAACACGACCCCGAACTTTGCCTGAAGTTTCAAAAAAATTCGGGTTCGTGTTTGGCATACCCAACACCGCAAAATTCGGTACGGACCCGAATTGTGCGGGTTCGGTTCGCCCATCACTAGTACTGACAAATCTTACGACGAGAATCGACAGCATCAATTTTCTGCACTGTCGGCTCCGTGGATTCGGATGCAACATCAGGCGATTGCTCAGTAACATCAGCTTCCTCTAACTTTCGTTTTTTAATAATTCGGTCCAGGTTAGCGGTAAAAATACATTTAGATTTAAACTATATTGAAAATTAATGTGTATGACACCGTACGGTATAACAACGGAACCGGAAATAGTATGAAGGTAAACAAGTGCAACAACTAATAACTGCGTAGTGTGCATCTGCAGCTGCGAGAGCAGTCATGGGCTTACCTAGGTATGCCCATGTCTCACCATCACTCCGCAGTCTGCATTGGCTGCCGATTAATTTCCGGTCACAATTCAAAGTGTTGGTTATGACCTTTAAAGCCCTTCATGGCATCGGACCAGAATATCTCCGAGACCGCCTTCTGCCGCACGAATCCCAGCGACCGATTAGGTCCCACAGAGTGGGCCTTCTCCTGGTCCCGTCAACTAAACAATGCCGGTTGGCGGGTCCCAGGGGAAGAGCCTTCTCTGTGGCGGCACCGGCTCTCTGGAACCAACTCCCCCCGGAGATTAGAACTGCCCCTACTCTTCCTGCCTTCCGAAAACTCCTTAAGACCCACCTTTGCCGTCAGGCATGGGGAAACTAAACATCTCCCCTGGGCATGTTAATTTATACATGGTATGCTTGTGAGTGTGTTTGCTATTACATGGGGTTTTTCTTAAATCGTTAAATATTTTAATTAATTGCATTGTTGTGACTGTTTTACTTGTTGTGAGCCGCCCCGAGTCTTCGGAGAGGGGCAGCATACAAGTCCAACTAATAAATAAATAAATAAATAAATAAATAAATAAATAAATAAATGTATAGCATGGTGCAGGTGTGCAGTTTAGGCATGATATGGTCCTGGTTGGTTTTGCCCCAATTTTTAAACCAATTTTTCTTATTAAGTCGTAGAACCCCTGGCTGGCCCTTGCGGAACCCTTGGGTTCCGCGGAATCCTGGTTGAAAAACACAGCCCTAAATCTTCTGCTGGGTGAACTGTTGTGTTGATTTTGTAAACTGCATCTTTCTCTTTCTTTCTTTCTTGCCTCTTGGCTCAGTGGAAAAAAATTGTAAATGATGAAGAATTGAATATCACTGATTTGGATCCCGACACGGAATATAATGGAACGATACACATCCGACATTCTGGCAGAATCAGCCAGCCCAGTGTGTTTCGAGTGAAGACGTTACCAGGTGTGATTCCGATGCCCAAATAGATCTTGAGCTGAGTTTTTTTCTTTCCTTGAATTAAAAAACTTTTCCGTTTGCATCGTATGGCTGTGGAATTGCCCCCTTAAAATGGGGACTATGGCTATTATTTATGTATTTATCTTTTTGTTTATTTTTTATTATTATTATCATTATTATTATGTCAGTACAACACAGCAAACGAGATCACTATGCTGGATTTCGTATTTCATCACCAGTCGGGCACTTCCCAAGCACCTAGGACTGCGTGATGTAGCGGCGAATTATGTTTGCCCATCCCAGTAAAGCGGCCTTTTGCAATTGACAGGTGGAGATTTTGTCAATTCTGATGGTTTTCAAATGTCCGCTGAGATCCTTTGGTACTGCGCCCAGCGTGCCAAGTACCACTGGGACCACTTTCACATTATTATTATTATTATTATTATTATTATTATTATTATTATTATTATTATTTAGATTTGTATGCCGCCCCTCTCAGTAGACTTTATTTTTCATGATTTACCAGACTCCGTGGTGTCAACCCCCAACCACCAACATTTGTCCCTTAGACTTTCCACGGTTGACCTCACCAGGTTCCTTAGAGGTCAGCAAGGGGCAAGCATAAGTGCACTAGTGTGCCTTCCGTCCCCTGTCCAATTGTCTCTCCTATATTTTATATATCTTTTCTCCCATTCATATATCTTTCCTCTACTCTTCATTGACGTTTTCTATTCTCATAGCTCTTCTTCTATCCCTTCCCTGATATTTACTACTACACGTTTTTATTCTCTTTAACTCTCAATTTGTATTGGACAAAATAAATAAGTAAGTAAGTAAGTAAGTAAGTAAGTAAGTAAGTAAGTAAGTAAGTAAGTAAGTAAGTAAGTAAGTGAATAAGTGAGTAAATGAGTAAATGAGTAAATGAGTAAATGAATTAATGAATTAATGAATTAATGAATTAATGAATTAATGAATTAATGAATTAATGAATTAATGAATTAATGAATTAATGAATTAATAAATTAATAAATTAATAAATTAATAAATTAATAAATTAACAAATTAACAAATTAACAAATTAACAAATTAACAAATTAATTTGTAAATGCCCATCTCCCTCAGAGGTACCTTAGGTACAATATAATCAATAAAATCAGAATAATGTAAGACTTAAAAGTTGAAAATTATAAAAAGAATACAGTAGAAGACAGGGTGGGTTCCACTTACTTTGGCCACCATGTGCGTCCCCTCCATGCAAATTCACTTCTGCACTTGCTCAAAAGGTGAATTTAGCCCAAAACACAGAACAGGACAGGAAGGCTTTTTCCCAAAGCACAGGATGAGGAGAAGCCATCTAAACCAGGAAAAAAGCACCAAAAATTACCAAAAAAAAGATGGCAGTGCACACAGACTGGGAAAGACGGTTCCAGAGCTATTGTGCCTAAATTGTGTAATCAGCGGGCTGCTACCGGAGCGTCCGTACCAGACCGTATCTGTAGGAACCCACCCCTGAAACTCACCTGCATCAGGTGTCAAGATGTTTCTCGAGGACTGAACTGTGGCTATTCTTATGACATGCTAACATTTAAATCTGGATTAGCAAACATAATTGTTCTGTTGCACAGTTCTAACCTGGTTGGTTTATTTTTACTTACCAGGCTAGACCCATCCTCAAAAAGAATGCAGGGCACATTTTTTCCCCAACAAGGGACCACTTGCAGCTATACTCCATTGAGTTATAATGCTATTTTCTAATCATGATCTCTCATATCTGAATAAAAATTATGGTTTATTTTTAGCATTTCTTTTTTGTTGTTGTTTTTATTTTTTATGAGGTTTTGGCAAGATAACAAGTGGGAGTGAGGTGAACAGACTAATATAATGTCTCTGGAAATAACTGTGTATTTTATTTCTCCCATACCATATAAATGTGTGCCATCCTCTCTGCAAACCATGTCCTTCCAAAATCAAAAGTCTTTGGTTTCTTAATAAGATCCACTCTCTCATCCATGTCAATACTGCAATACTGCAGTCTTCGGAGAGGGGCGGCATACAAATCTAATAAATAATAATAATAATTATTATTATTATTATTATTATCATTATCATTATCATTATCATTATCATTATCATTATCATTATCATTATCATTATCATTATCATTATCATTATCATTATCATTATCATTATCATTATCATTATTATTATTATTATTATTATTATTATTATAGTAAAATCTCCCAGTTCGGCAACCCAAATCCGCCTCAAATCCTAACATTTTGGAGTAATTTTAAGGTTATTCTCGATCTGTTCTTTTGCCAAACAAATTTCAAGATCATTGTATTTATCTCTTTAAAATATGTTTTTTTATTGGAATTGTCAAAAGAGAAATTATAATAATCCATTTATATTATATTTATATTTAATAATCCATTGAGTTATAATGCTATTTCCTATTTTTATGAGGTTTTGGCATGATAGAAAATGAAACAAGTGAGAATGAGGTGAACAGAATAGAATTATATTGTAAGCTGCCCTGAGTCTAGGCCTTTACAATTTTATGCATGGTATGTTTGTATGTATGACTGGTTTTTATATAATGGGTTTTTAACTGTTTTTAGTATTGGATTTTGTTGTACTGTTTTACTGCTGTTGTTAGCTGCCCCAAGCCTGCGGAGAGGGGCGGCATACAAATCCAATAAAAATAAAAATAAAAATAATAATAATAATAATAATAATAATAATAATAATAATAATAATAATAATAATAAAATAAAATAAAATAAAATAAAATAAAATAAAATAAAATAAAATAAACAAATAAATAAATAAATAAATAATTTGATTTACCTATAAGAGTGATTCTCTTTTATATAAATCTAAATTAGAGATTATGCCTGAAGGTAGTATTTTCTTGGCTGTCTTTGGTTGATTTTGATTTTCGTTCCTCTTTCTCATACTTGAGGTTAAAGAATGAAATTATTGGATTTTCATTTATTTGTTTGTTTGTTTGTTTGTTTGTTTGTTTTTTCCAATACACAATACATATTGAAGAGGATAGACATGAAGTATTATATATAAAAAGAAAAGATATAAAAGTAGAGGTGAAGATATATGAAAGGAAGAAAAGATATATGATATATGAGATAAGGAGAGACAATTGGACAGGGGCCGAAAAGCAGGCTAGTGCACTTATGTACGCCCCTTACTGACCCCTTAGGAACCTGGAGAGGTCAATCGTGGATAGTCTAAGGTAGAAATGTTGGGGGTTAGGGGTTGACACTACTGAGTCCGGTAATGAGTTCCACTCTTCAACAACTCGATTGCTAAAGTCATATTTTTTACAGTCAAGCTTGGAGCGATTAATATTAAGTTTGAATTTGTTGCGTGCTCTTGTGTTGTTGCGGTTGAAGCTGAAGTAGTCATTGACAGGCAGGACGTTGCAGCATATGATCTTGTGGGCAATACTTAGATCGTGTTTTAGGCGTCGTAGTTCTAAGCTTTCTAGACCTAGGATTGATAGTCTGCTTTCATAGGGATTCTTCAGATGCAGATAGAAAGATGGTTGTTCTCAGGCCTGCCCTAGAATATTTGGACAATTCAGGATTTTTATCCTCTTCTTCATGTCTCCATACTGATTAATTTGTTGCCTTCTGTCCATAGCTAAGACCTGGCTGCCATATCTGTTTGGAATGCTTATATTTACAATCATGTCTACCTTTGGAGCTGCACTATACTTCATGTATAAGTATGTTAAACAACACACCATTCAGCAGCCTAAATCTTTGGTATGTAATTTTCAATTACTATAGAAGTCTCTATTATTTTTTCATCTGTTTTTTCCCCATCTACATCAATGGTTCTCAACCTGGGGGTGGGGACCCCTTTGGGGATCGAACAACCGTTTTACAGGGGTCGTCTAAGACCCCTGGAAAAAGACAAATTTCCCATGGTGTTAGGAACTAAAGCTTCTATTCTAGGGCCTTGAAACATATTTTTACAATCTGACCAATCAGGCCTTTTTCAGTGGGGGTGAACCTCTGAGAACCATGCAGAACCCCCCCCCCCAGAAAAGGTAATAATTAACAAAATTTATGGATGTGCCAAAATGGACAAGTTCACAATGGAATTAAGGGGCGAAAAGGAATCAGAATATTATGAGATATGAGAACAGTGGCACAAATGGATTGAAATTAGGAAAAAAAATAAAGAGATCATGGGTAATTCTCAAAAATAAGAAGATCATGGGTAACTCGCAAACAAAATCAATAAAAATACAATATGTAACTAGAAATGTATAATTATGTTAAAGTAATAAGGTTTAAATAAGAGTACTGTGATGATAAGTAGATATGAATCGTCATTATGTAACAATGCAGAATTACTAAAAGTACGATCATATTATTGTTTTTAAAGAAAATATTTGAAAATATTTTTATATTTTTAATATTAAATATTTTAATATTATTTTTATAATATACTTTTTAAAGAAAATATTTGAAAATTAATAGTTTCTTTTGAAAAAAGAAATATCAATCAATCAATCAATCAATCAATCAATCTTCTTCCTTGATAGGATTTCAAAGGTATTTCCCGTTTCCAACCTCTCATATTAAATGTGGAGCATGCCCTGAGTCCTTATGATTTATCCAAGATAATCCAACCAGGGCTGTGTTCAACCAAGATTAGCCATCACATCCAGGGCATGCGAGAAGACCAAAACCCAAACAAGGATAGGTTACCAGCAACAATCAAAATGCCACCACTCCAGCCTCTTAACCAACCCTTGAATGGTCTTTCAGTGGGATATGCCCCACAAGTGATCAAGAACAGACAGTTGTGTATTCCAAGAGACAACCCTTCACATTAACGTATGGATTATGCATTGAAGGGGCCGGCCGCAAGGCAAACAAGGGATTAAGTTTGATTCTTTGATAAGCACTGGACACTACAAAGCCCAGAGACCAGAAAGGACTAACAAAGAGTTGACCACAACTCATCAGAAGGAAGGGTTGGTGGTAGAAACCACCCCTCAGATTCAGCATCTCCAGGAAAACTCAAAAGTTCTGCCACAAGAATGTCCAAGACTTCTTGAGAATGGAGTCCTACCACCATTTATCGAAGCGGAGGAAGCTACAGAAAACAGGCAGAAGTTCTACCTTCCAGCTTAGAAGTTGGCCAAAACACCACCTTGGAGGAGGTGATTCTCTACTGCTAACTGTCCCCACTGCCACCCTTGTTTGCTCATTCTTCTTGCGACAACCTCCCTCAAGATCCCAGCAGAGGACAACGGCCAGCCTTCTGCCCCTCTACCTGGACTAAAGATTTTCGGCCTTCCAATCCATTTGGATTCCAAATAATAGACTGTCTAGCTCAAGAAAGCTGGGGGTTAAAAAGTGAGCCTCAGCCTTTTGATATTTCCCCCAAATATCCTGGACACTAATCAACTCAATGGACCTTTCCCCAGTTTGTTCAATGACTTGGAGCTGAAGGTCCAGTGGGATAATGGCCCACAGGAATCAAATCAATTAGATTTGTCATGAACTGTTTTTATTGTGTTGTGAGCCGCCCCGAGTCTACGGAAAGGGGCAGCATACAAATCTAATAAATAAATAAATAAATAAATTTAAGACAGAAGTCTTCAAACGTTGGCAACTTTAAGACTTGTGGACTTCAACTCCCAGAATCTCCAGCCAGCTATGTTGGTGGATAATTTTGGGAGTTGAAGTCCACAAGTCTTAAAGTTTGAAGACCTCTGGTTTAAGCAATGCAAATATTTTGGGAATTTCTTTCTACAAAACGTGAGCTGCATGTCTAATGTCTTTAAAAAGAGGAACTTTCAGAAAACTGCATTCCACATTTATATTTATACTGACTCGATGGAAAGTGAAAATAGAATGAAATAAATATTCTATGGTTGACTTGTAATCTGATAGCATCTTTTACAGCTTTGGAAGACACTTCTTTGGGGAATTATATATCAGTGTTCCCTCGATTTTCGCTGGTTCGAACTTCGCTAAAAGTCTATACCACGGTTTTTCAAAAATATTAATTAAAAAATACTTTTGCGGGTTTTTTCCCTATACCACGGTTTTTTCCACCGATGACGTCATATGTCATCGGCAAACTTTCATCTGCCTTTAATAAATATTTTTTAAAATAAACTTTAATAAATAAACATGGTGAGTAATAATCTAAATGGTTGCTAAAAATTGCAATTTAGGGGTTTAAAGGGTTAAGGGAAGGCTTGTGATACTGTTCATAGCCAAAAATAGTGTATTTACTTCCGCATCTCTACTTCGCGGAAATTCGACTTTCGCGGGCGGTCTCGGAACGCATCCCCCGCGAAAAGCGAGGGAACACTGTATATACTGTATATAAATATATAGTGTATATAGGTCACACAGAGTTGGCCTTCTCCGGGTCCCGTAGACTAAACAATGTCGTCTGGCGGGGACCAGGGGAAGAGCCTTCTCCGTGGTGGCTCTGACCCTCTGGAACCAGCTCCCCCCAGAGATTAGGATTGCCCCCCACCCTTCTTGCCTTTCGTAAACTCCTTAAAACCCACCTCTGCCGTCAGGCATGGGGGAATTGAAACATCTCCCCCCTTTGCCCATGTTGTTTTGGTCTATGATTGATTGTGGTGCTTTGTTTTTTATATATATTAGGGTTGCTTTTATGAATTTTTTTTTAACCTAAAACTGTAATTAGATTGGTAAATATTGGTAAAAAAGTACTGTTTTTGCCATTGTTGTGAGCCGCCCCGAGTCTGCAGACAGGGGGGCATATAAATCCAATAAATCTAATCTAATCTAAAATCCTCTAAAGCAGTGTTTCCCAAACTTGGCAACTTGAAGAAATTTGGACTTCAAACTCCCAGAATTCCCCAGCCAGCATTCGCTGGCTGGGGAATTCTGGGAGTTGAAGTCCAAATATCTTCAAG